>NC_056508.1:21782275-21786004 GCF_014905685.2 Nematolebias whitei | reverse complement strand
CCCCAGCAGCAAAGATTCTCACTTGCTTCCCTTTTAGCAGTCATGGTGGTCAGATGACTGAAGTCAGACGTGAACCTCTGTGTAAGGCTCGACACAGTTTGTTAGGGAGACGCTAACAGGAGGCTGACAGAAAATCATTACGCTTCACTTAGAATGTCTCTCTTCCTCACGGCTTAGTTCATCACATTTTACTAAATATTCATCTGAGTGCTGCATTAGGGTCAGCGGCCGGAGGAGGAACTGTGGCTGACTTCAGAGGATGCCAAACTAGTTTCAGAGTTTCCATTTTCCTCCCTGAAGGAGACATTTACAGCAAAGAGCACCTCCGCCCATGAATGCTAAACAGCCCCTTGCTGCATCTCCTCACCAGCGCCTTGTTTTGTTTCGTTCTTTCAGGCCACTTTTCCAAACAGCAGCATGGATGAAAGGAGAGAGCCTGCTGAAGAAGAGGAGGATCACACATACGAGTTGTTGCTGACCGCACAAACCAAAGTCCCACCACCCAGCCAGGCGTCCAAGTCCAATAAAGGTCCTTGTTTGCCGTTAGGGAGGGGGTGGTTGGATAATTTAGGGTGCTTTCGCATTAATTGAATAAAGGCTACTGTGAGTAGTAGTGGGAATCTTTAAGCACCTCGCGATTCAGTTTGAAAATGATTCAGAGGGCTGGGATGTGATTATAAAGTGATTATTGATGCATCTTGATTATCTGTGATGATTAGGTTTGTGAATAAACACCAGGAGAAAGCTGGTGAAGCTGAAATACGAAGACAGAAATACAAATTTACAAATGGAAATGATTATGGCTTATTTTATGTAGAGGAACACAGACTTGTGTTCAGAGCACACAAATACATCTGCCAAAAAAACAACATTATTCAGTCTACTGGCCATGAGCTTAGATGCCAATTTACCATTGAAAACGCCATAGAAAATCTAATTTATTGTGTTATTCACTGGAAAATAAATAAATCAACTATTTCAAAGTCATTACTAAAGACATAAGGATAACTTCAACTGTTATTTACAGACATATTCATCAACGTTCAGTGAAGAAAAGATTAAAAAAAGTGTAAACACACACTCAGCAGTTATTCTGCTGACTCCCTTAAAGTGGCAGCACAGATTGATGTCAACAGAATCGATGTTTTTGACATTCAAAAAGTGATTCAGAGTGGCCCATGGCTGTGATGCACCTGATACTAGAATCCCCGTCCCTGTTACTAAATAAACTAATTACCGTATTTTTCTGACTTTGAAGCGCACCGGATTATAAGATGCGTTAAGCGAAACAAAACTGATAAAGCCAAACTTTATTCAACTCATTCACAATAACCACATAAAATCGGTTTGAGGTCAGTAAGTACAACCAGAATTAATACATAAAGCACACCTGATTATAAGGCTCACTGTCGGTTTTTAAAAATATTAAAGGATTTTAAATGCGCCTTATAGTCCGAAAAATACGGTACATATTACGTCTGGACGCTGGCACAGTCACAAAATGATTGATTTTTCAAAACAGTTTATTCTAACTCTGTTAAACCCCACATAACCTGAATTAAACCTTATTCAATTTACCACTGGTCATCCCTTAGAACTGCCTATGTGTAATTTGATTAAATGGGATTAAATTAAGCAGCAATTTTAATTCCAAGCTGCAAAATTATCCTCTTTGGACCTTCCAGTTTAGCTGGCTTTACAAACTCAAAATAATTAAAAACATCTCTCAGATGTTAAAGACATTCTTTAACTATGTGAATGAATCATTGTTTTATAACCAAAAAAAAAGTATTTTTTGTTTAATAGTTCCACTTTGGAGTATAAATCTTGAATGAAGAGCTTTTCTATCTTTTTGAAACCAGCTTCACCACGTCAAACAATGGAGGATGTGCAAGATGATGATGACTGTGATTAAATATGATCTTATTATGAAACACTTCCTGGTTCTGAAGGTTTCTGCTAACAGACCGAAACAGCTGTAGCTGGTCTGCAGCTCTGAGTGGACAACCCTTCAGCTGCTGTAACTCTTTGTGTTTTCTGTCACCTCAGATGAGAAGACCACGCAGTCGTCCAACAGTGTCCTACCTCAGGTATGGATAACGTTCTACCTCTTATTATTTTTCTGTATTATGTTTTTTTTTGCATTTTTTCTGAAGAGACCTTATTTCAGTATTGGCTGCTGTGGAAGTTTAGGAAAAAAGTTATGCAAAAAAACTGAGTCTGATCACTTCACACAAGTCAAATCTAGCCTGGTGTGTCCCCACATTAAATACAAACTGACTATCTTGTGTTTTAGTCTGAGACGCTCATTAAGGCCTGACGGTAAAGTTAGCGTGGTCGCTCTCTATCATTTCTCTTTAGGTGAAAATTATTTAACAAATTCATTTTTAATGTTTCGCCTGTCACCAAGAAATTAAAATGGGTGATAATGTTTTTGCCTGCGTATGTGTGTGTGTGTGTTTTTTTTTTTTTTTTTTTTGTCTATTAGTAAAATGTCTCGTAAACCAGTGGACAGGTTTTATTAAAACTAAGACATTAAACTCTGGATGTACATTTGCAGCTGTTTAACTGTTTGTAGTCGGCCCAATTCAAGATGGCCTCCGCAGCTTATTGACTTTAGCGATCATAAAAATGGTTGTAACTCGGTCAGTTTTACACATGTCGAGACTAAATCTGGCATGGTGATAATTGAGAGTTATCCCAAACATATATTTTATGTGCCAATAGATTGCATGTGATCTGTGTTTAAAGCTTTGCCATTAACTGCTGAAGTCAGCCCAGTCTGTCTGTTAGCAAAATATCTTATGAACCACAGAACCGATTTTAATAAAACTCACACAAATTAATCATTGGTTGTACATCTACATCTGACCAACTTTTGGTGTCAAACCAGTTCAAGATGGTTGCTACAGCTAATCAGTTTTAGCAAACACAAAAATGTCTGCAACTCGGTCAGTTTGATAAATATTGAGCTTATTTTTGGTGTGGTAATAGCTAAAGGTCTTCCTCAGCAAGCTCTTTGTTTAAAAGTTTGTCACGTAAAGTGGTTGGTGATGTACATTCCTTCAAGCAACTTTTTATCAATTTCCTCCACCTGCTCTCGATTATTTTCACTTACTTCTTTTATGTCAGGTGTGTTTTACATTAGCTGTGTCTCTCAGCTGCCTGGTCATAAAACAGTAGTCCCTCGTTTATTGCAGGTGTTAGGTTCCAATCCCGCCCGCAGTAAGTGAAATTCTGCCAAGTAGCAATGTTATATTTATTTTAGTATTTATATATATTTTAAGGTTTTATAAACCCTTCCCACACTCTTGCAATGTTCTAAACTCTTAAACCTACTAATTTTAACAACATACGTACAGTACTGTATATGTAGCTACTAAATTTTACTTACCAGCTCTGCAGAACAGCAGCGTCTTTCAGTTCCAGTGCGACAAAGCCCACAATCAATGAGCTAAACTCTTAAACCTACTAATTTTAACAACATACGTAGCTACTAAATTTTACGTACCACAGTGTGTCCCTGCTCGAAGGTCCTCGTCGGCCGGTTGAAAGAGATGAAAAAAGTCACAGTGGGCTCCGGATGGAGTGCCGGACCTTCAGCGGCGTGCGTCCCACTCTGAAGTCCTCGTGGGCTGGCTAGGAGCTCTCGGGTTCACCGCTGAGTCTGGCGGTCCGGTTCAGTGCAGCTCTTGAGCGCTGAGGCGCATTTTGTTTGTTTTTTTTTTT
>NC_056508.1:21750434-21782175 GCF_014905685.2 Nematolebias whitei | reverse complement strand
GGGTGTTAGGTCTTTGGTTGAGCCGGCGCAGGACCGTAGGTGTTCGATTGAGTCAAAAGAGTCTGGATGAAAAAAGTTCAGATGGGCTAAGGAAACAGCCCTGAATCTTCAGCAGCGCGTCCTCGTGGGCTGGCTACCAGCTCAAGATTCACTGATGGGTTTGGAGGTCTGGTTCTACTCCAGTTCTGCTCCAGTTCTGGTCCGGTTTGGTGGGTTCTGTGCAGCTCTCTGCATCCGCTGGGCGCCAAAGTCACTGTAATAAGCGTCAAACTTTTTCTGATCTTATCAAAACTTTCCCTCTAGTAGTTCAGCAGAAGGAAACTTGGCTTCTGGACAGGACTCTGTTGGCTTCTGGGAAATGTAGTCGTTATGAGCGAGACTACTGTGGAGGCTTATTGAGAGAAAACTACAAAATGGTGGTGCCTGTCCAAAGTATTTTCTTTTTTCATTCACGTTTTACTGTACAGTTTCCAGTACTGTCCCAATCGCGTGAGTAATATTAAAGTTGACAATCGTGTGTCCTGTATAATAAAAAAAAATTGTACAATATTATGGACTGTACGTTCACAAATCGCGATAGAGCGAGTCAACAGAAGTCAAACTACAAAGGAGCGAGGGACTACTGTATGTGAGTTCTGCGGTACCCGAACATAGAAAAAAACGTCACCATGATTCCTGAACATTCAAACATTCACTGTTGGGCGAAATGGTCGTGATTTATTTGCAAGGAGAACCAAACTACAGCAAAATGTCTGCTAACACAGGTATTATTTTGGAAGTTAACAGCTTTGAGTAAACTTTGATTATTTTTCCTGTTTTCCATTCAGCGCAAACCCTCTGCACTCCCAAACGACCTCAGACCCCCAAGCAAGACGAAAGACAGTCTGCACCCCCCTGCAGGGATGGGCCCCCAAGCACCAGGAGGTGAGTCCTCAGATTCTAGTCACCAAATAAGGCGCACCATCTCAGACAGGTCACTGCCAACATCAGGAAAGCTACAGCGGCCTGGAAAGTCACCATCCAGGCATGTCTATGAAACTGGAGAGACACATTTGAGTCTGATGCATCTGAAGGGCTCGTTGGATTAGGCCTGCCAGGAAATGCACAATTGGCATTCTCTGGAGCAGAGCTGAGGATCTGACTCGTTGGGAGTGAGCTGAGTGACATTCTCTGGCAAGTGGGCAGGACTCTCATTTTGATGCCAACGTGAAACCGAATTCTTGATCCGATTGTGACTCTGCTGTCGTAGCTTCACGTCTCGTGTTAAAGCTGGAGATGCCACGTCATCCAGTGAAGCGTGGAGCACAGAGGATAGGGCTGCTGGAGTTTTACTGCCACATATACAGACATCTTCTTAAAATAAATAGATTTCCAGTAGTCCCTCGTTTATCGCGGGGGTTACGTTCCAGACGCCCCCGTAATAAGTGAAAAACCGCAAAGTAGAAATGACAGATGTCCAAGTTGAAACAACAAACCAAAACAGTTCAGTCAACTAATACATTTAAATCAACTAAATTAAAGAAAAAGTTTATTTAGCAAGAGTTTATTAATCAAGATAATTTGAAAAGGTTTATTCACTCAAGTTAAAATTTTAAGTTGAGTGAGTAGTAATGCCTTTTTACTCACCAGCTCTACAGAACACACAGCTCGGTTCTGGTCCAGCTCAGTTCCGGTTCGGCAGATACCTACCCCAGCCTTGGTCCAGTTCTGGTCCGGTTCTGATCGTCTCGCTGTATCTACTGAGCGTGGAAGTCACTACGTATAAGAAAATAACTTTTTCGGATCGGATCAAAATTTTCCCTCCATTTCAGCAGAAATCATCTTTGCCTTCTGGGCAATGTAGTCCTTTAGACTGGCAATAGAGTGTAGGCTTATTGAGAGGAAACTACAAAATGGTGGCACATTCTTTCTTTTTTTTTTTTTTGTCGTGTACAATCTTATAGTACTGTACTTTGAAAAACTGTGAAAGAGCAAGTCTGCAAAAGTTGAACCGTGAAGTAGCGAGGGACTACTGTATTAAAACAAAATCTTTCAAAAAATGAAAGTTGGTCATGTTAAGGTGATGGCTTATTTTGTCTAGTCTCTTGACATTGTCAGCAGCCTTCAAAACAATTATCTAAAACAAATGCCTCTTCCATCTAGTTCCTTTTTCTAAAGACAAGCCCACCTGGGCATCAAGTCAAGCTCGTGTGGTCATGTCGCTGTGACTAAGGTGATCCGTATGATTTTATACTTTATTTTTTTTACTCCCTGTGAGGACAGCCAGGAACCAGACCTCAGTGGAGGATGTTTGCAGGGTCAGTGATGTCGCCGTGTTTATTATCTGTCAGAAACACATTGCTGTCCTCAGCAGGAGTGCTGTGCATCCCAACAGATTCCCGCTGCTGTGCGGTGTTTTATAGAACTCCCAGAGGAGAGATCTCATGCTTGCTCAGCGCAGGTAATAACCCAAAACCACGGGCATCCATAGGACGCAGGTCCGAGCGCAGAAGGAGCTGCTCGTTAGTGTCGTCAGCTGTGCACTTAACACAGCTCGTGTCGTTTCTTTTCTCCCTGCTCTGTAGGTTTGTGTTGCTTTCATTAACTGCAGTGCACCAAGACTGAAACCGTTGCATTCCTTTATCCAGATGTTTTGTGTGCACAAAAACGTCTGGATAAAGGAATGTAGTGGTTTCTTCATCCAGATGTTTTTGTTCAAGTTAAGCAGTAAATCTGACCTTATCCTCTGTTCTGTTTCTTCTTCTACCTGCTGACTCTCTAGGCTCAATGTTCTCTGGTGTCAGTAATGATACTTGTTTACTTCCTTTACTGGAAACAGTCACATTAATAACACCTCTGCACCTCCAGACTGACAGAACAGAACGTTTTCTGGTTCTAAAGTTAAAAACGGAGCTTATTTTTCTACAGATGGAACAGAAATGAACTTTGAGCGATTCAGATGTGTGTGTGTGGGGGGGGGGGGGGGGGTGGAGTGACGGCCAGCACTGCCTCCTCAAAGCAAGAACATGACATCATTGGTCTGATACTAGCTGCCAAATAAAACAACCCCCCCCCTCCCTCCACCACCACCTCTCTGGTGATCCCACTCATTTTAAAGGCTTGACGTCTGATTGCATGTTTTCTACAGGAAGCTGGATGGAGCTGGGGCGGTTTGTTGGAGTTAACACCATGTGGGACTGTTGGAGCTGAGCTGATGTGCTCATAGGGCGTTCCCTCTCCCCAGCTGCCTAGAGGAGCGTGGGTGTTTGGCTGTGATCTCGACATGTGTACAGTACAGTCACTCACGCCTAATAACACACACAAACCCCTCCACACGCGCACACAGTGGTCAGGGTGGGTTTTGGTTTACTCCCTCGCTGCAAATGGTCCTTGAAATGGAAGGGAAGGTAGTTTGGAAATGTTTTATTTATTTATGATTTTTTCACTTGTAGAGCAGCGAGGTGAAGGGGACAGCTGCACATGCTGCTCGGACTTGTGAAGGACAAAGTGTTTCAGCAGGTCATTACTTTCCTGTGGCGCTGCTGCCCCAGATACCCTGTCACCAAACACCCTGTCCTCCTACTGGTCACACAAACACACACACTCCTCCATGTGTTGGAGAACTAATTATCAAGAGTATGGCTCTGCTGGAGGATTGGGTGATTCAAATTTCCATTCCTGAGCCACCCGTCGGGTCTAGAATTAGAAGCAAGAAGACACAGAAGGCTGCTGGTCGTGATGCGGCAGGACAAAGGAGACAGCCACAGATAAGGTTCAGGCTGATGTATTGAATGTTTTTTTTTTTTTTTTGTATTCTGAAGTAAATTTTCAAATGGACGCCGGCACAGCCGAGCTGCGGCTGATTTGACTGCGGAAAAGGAGCTTAAGTGGCTGTAATTCCTTTGAGAGCGGGAGGAGGGAAGTTTGTTTTTTATTGCACTTGCCTTATTAAGGACTTGTTTCTGTTGGAGAAGGCTGCTAATGTAAGTTTCCCTCCCTACAGAGATGTTTTAAAGTTTAGTAAGTGGATTCCAAAGGTTTAAAAGTGTTTATTCAATCTGTGTGTCATTTTTTTAACTTTGGGGAATTCTTATTGTGTCATTTTGGGGAAAGTGATCTAAGAGCAGAGCAGGCCTGTCAGTTGGTGCTGACTCCCTGTTAGAAAAGCACGCACAGATCGTTGTCAGACGGCTGCAAGCTGGGTTTGGAATTTACTAATTTCTCCTTCCAACAAACGCCCCGTTCTCGCTCCGCTCTCTCCCTCTTCTTCTCTCTGCCACTCTCCGTAAGGAACAATTGCAGTTCTGTTTCAGGGTGTGTGGGTGGTTGTATATTAGCCCTGGTGTAAGGATCTGCCCTTCAGATGGAAGTCCGCTCTCCAGCCTTCTCAAGCTGCAGTCTTTCTCCGCTGCATTTGTCCATTCATTTTCCGTTTCCTTTGTCCTCCCCTAGATAACTCCCAGCTCAGCCAGGACCAAGGAGCAGGTGTCCCGGAGCAGTTCACCGGCCTCCTGCACGGATCCTCTCCCGTCATCGACAGCCGGGAAGACGCCTTCAAGCTCCCCGGTGCTCCACCGCCCATCCAAGGCCAGCAAGAAGTAAGGAAATCCACCAAAGCAAAAGTGGAAGTACGAGCCAAGTCGCCTTCTCTTAACCGACCCAGCATGGCCGCCATCCTGACAGACTGCGACCCAAAAGCTATTTACGCCACGGTGAACAAGGAGCCCAGGGACTCGGTGGCAGGAGCCGGGGTTAGGATGCGCCCTCCTGGAGACCTGAAACTGGCGCGCAGCCTTTCCAAGTCTGACTCTGACTTGCTCGTGTCTCCTCCCGGTGAGGAGGAAGGCGGACTGGGGAACCGCAGTGAGTCCGTGTCCAACTGTTGCACGGGCAAGAAGAGGCTAGAAAAATCTCCGTCTTTCACCTCAGAGTGGGACGAGGTAAGCAGTCACTCTTACATCTTTTTAGATGGAAAAACCATGATTTTAGCCTTGAAAAGTGTTTTGCACTGTAACCATGGTTACAGTTTGTACCCAAACACATGTGAAACGTCTCATTTCGACAGCTGTTTTTGTTGGCATAGGGTCATTTAACATTTGTTCTTTGCACTGAAGAACAAAGTCCAGATCATTTTCTTGGATTGAAAGTAAACTTGAATATCAGCTGCACAACGCTCTGCTGACTGATTCCTTACAGACTGGTTTATTCTTCTGTCAACTCAAAACCACCTGTTGTCTCGAAGGGTGGAGGGTGGGGGTAAAGAAATGTTTGTGCATGTAAACAGTAACTACGTTCAAATTAATCCAGCTTATATGAAATGTAGTTTTGGTGCTTTAGTTGTAACAACAAACTTCTTTCCTGTTTATTGGCTGTTATAATGTTTGTTTTGGCTTGTGTTTGTTACCTCGATGGCCACTCCTAACTAAAAGTATTCCTCATACATTCAGCATTTGAATGCTTTGTCTGAACGCAGTTAAAGAGCTAAATAAAGCCACACTGGGACAGGAGATTAGAGAAGACAAGACGATGGTGATGAAACGAAGGAGAAGCCAAAAGAATAAGACGTAAGATGCGGATTTGAAAACTGAGACTTAGAGAATGCAGAAGCTGCAGATTTGTTTCTGTTCGGCTTTTCCCTTCTTTGCTCACAGAAGCACAGACGTGAGCCTTTGCAAAGACGTACGGCTCAGAGTGTCAAAAGAAGGATTCAAGGTTCTTTATTTGTGGTGGAACGAAATTGTGTAACACAGGGTCCCAGTTACATCCAACAAATGTATTAAAATGTAAAAGAAAAACAGTAATAGGATCTAAGATATGAACTAAGAGAAACGTTAACTAAAAATATACTAAGCACTAATGGCATGAAAACAATAAAAACATTACGTCGAACAGCAGCATGAACATGAGTCTGTGTGAGCAGATGAACACAGCAACATGAAACAGATCAGCAGCAACATGAAACAGATCAGCAGCAACATGAAACAAATCAGCAGCAACATGATGCGATTTTTGTCACAGTTTAGAGATTCATGAGTCTTAACAACCTCAGGGTAGAAGCTGTTCCTCAGTCTATTGGTTCTACACTTAATTCTCCTCAACCTCCATCCTGAGGGGATCGGGGCAAAAAGTGTGTGTGCTGGGTGAGTGGGGTCCTTCATGATGCAGGAGGCCCTCTTCCTGCATCTGGAGGTGTAGATGTCTGTGATGGTGGGGAGGCTGACTCCAACAGACTTCTGTGCAGCCTTCACCACTCTCTGCAGAGCTTTTCACACAAAATAACATATTAATGTTCAAGCCAGGGTTCCTCGGAAATGTCTCAGAGCCGGAGCTTGCTTTTTACTAAGTTTTCAGGACTTTAAAACAACTTTTCTCAACTTTTAATTAGATGGATGCAGAGTCATGCCAGCATTAGTTGTGGGAAAGTTTCCTCTTCATGTTCTTCACAGTTTTCTTTCAACTGACCGTTAACAAACTTCACTACAGTCTTCAAGCCTCTCAGCTCAGTTTCAGCCGTCTGCTTATGTGCCATTACTTTTCCTTTGATGCACCTCTGCGAGAGCCGTACTATCACCCTTGAGAGATACCTTGCACCTTGTATTTAATATGTCTGACCATGTTGTGCCAGAGCCTGAACTCAGACAGAACTGGGGCTTTTTGTCTCTCTGGTGATGAGATCGTATTGCTGCTTGGAGTTTCTTTACAATCAGAACAACCGCAGCGAGCTGAGAGAGCAGCAGATCGATACCACGGCTGCTCTGGGCTCAGTTCGCATACAGGTTGGCAAAGTTTGATATACTACGTGATATAGCCGCAGACGGAATCATTTGTTGGTGGTGCGTTGACTGTCGAGCTTCCAACATTCAATTCAGCGTGCAGCTCGCTCAGAGTTATTTATTGTTGCAGTGTTTTGCATCGGCACGCGTTGTTTATGCTCTCCTCTCTACACATTATGTATAAATAGATCGTTTAGTCATCACTTCTGGAAGAATGTGGGTTTAATACTCGTCAGTCATAAAGTTACCAGATGGTGTGTTGCTATAGCTGTGGTTCCCTGCAGACTGGAAGATGTTGAGTCTCGGGCCAGCCGCAGTGCAGGGGGGGGGGGGAGGGGGGGGGTGTTTATGCATGGCAGCAGTTTGACCTGATGTTTGCTCTGTCTGGAAATACTCCCATCAACATTTCCAACTTCAGCTGCCTCTTGCGTGGATGTGGGCCACCAGCACGGGCCCATTTAAAGGATACGCTTCTCCAGCCTGCAGGAGAGTCATGAGGGTTGGGCAGGATTCAGTCTTCTTGCAGTCTGGACAACCTCGTCTTTGAGAATTTTATTCATGTGAGGACTTGAGAACCATCTACATGCTCTTACTTTGGCACAGGCAACATTAGAGGTCAGTTTAAAAAACAAAAACGGACTTACTGAAGTTTTCTGATAGAAAGCCGACCTCTAATATTGATTTCAAGTCTACAGTTTATTCAGCAAACTAACCTTTTTTCTGTGTATTTCTCAATTCTGTCACATCTGGCAGTGAAGTTTAAAATACTTTACATGTTGGTGAGAGAAATTATTTTTTCCCTAGCCCAACAAAGTTCAGTCATGTCTTCTGAACGGTTTCTTTTTTCTTTTTTTGTTGAGACGTTTCGTCCTTCATCCAAAGGACTTTATCTGGAGCCACAACAAAATGAGTCCTGCAAGCAGCAAACCCACATAGTGGACAAACCAGTTTGATGGTGATAAGATGGTTTCTGGGGCCCACCCTCTCCCCCGTCGACTTCTCTGAGGCAGCCATAGCTAAAGTAGTTCAAAACATCAACAGATGACCTGACTGAACTTTGGTGGATTTTTTACCTTGATTATTGAACATGAACTTTGATGTTTTGAACCACTTTGGCTATGGCTGCCTCAGATGAGTCGACGGGGGAGAGGGCAGACTCCAGAAACCATCTTATCACCATCAGACTGATTGGTCCACTATGTGACTGTGCTGCTTGTGGGACTCAGTTTGTTGCGGCTCCTCAGACGAAACATCGCAACAAAAAAAAGTTCAGATGACCTGACTGAACAATGATGGATTTTCTACCTGAACTTTGGTTTATTTTCCTTAAACATTTCTTTGAAGAAAGGGAGACAGCTTGAGGTGTCTTTCTCTGGTGTGAATGTCTGGTTTGTCTTTTCTGGGCCACCGTAGAAAAGTGGCGGTTCAACACAGAATGCTCTGTAGAAAAGGACTCTTGCTGTTTAAACAACCTCAGTTCCAAACATGCAGTACGACAATATTGTTGTATATTTTAATGTCATCTGCTGCAATAAATCCATTTTTCACTCCTCCTATTCCGTCTGGGAACACAACACTTGACATGTGCTTTAGCAGCTCACCCACTGCAATCTAAACTGGGTTTAAACATCAAGGGCAGTGACAGTCCATCATATCAACTAGAAACATTCTTGACATTTGAAGCATGAATGCAGACCCATGGATCATCATAGTCCAGGCTTTACTGTGGTCTAAGCAGTTATACATTTAAAATATTGTGTAGCCTTTTTGCATTATGAGTCAATCTGGACTTATACTGATATGTAGAAGATTTGAACCAGATCTCTCATACCAGTTTACATTTTCCTGCGTTAGTTACTGTCTTAACTTTTTGACAGCACTTTGTCTGCACTGAAGTCCTTATTCAGCCATGAGTTAAATAACCTTACTACATCTACTGCACAAGTTATTTTGCACACAAAGTTGCTTCACAAGGGACTTAACATTGAAACTATCAGTATGTGTTGACCATATCTGCAATGGAGCAAAACAACCATGCTATTTGTTCAACCTACCGTAGGTCACATTCGTACATGCCAGAGCCTAGAAATGTAATCAAACCACAACATGCAAACAGAACACGGACCTCACAGACTGCACATTGTCATCTAGTGCAGGGGTTCCCAAACTTTTCCATGCCATGGCCCCTCTGTCCGAGGCCCTCCTCGCAAACCCACAAAACAATGCTACAAAATATATAAAGAAACATCAACTTTTAGATTGTTTTAAATTTGTTCACTATATTCAATTCATTATTACAGCTGCTGAGAATAAAAATGTTATTAACTAACATGATTTCAACTAGGGGTGCACAATATTGATTTTTGGCCGATATCCGATATGTTAAAACTTATTTGGCCGATACCGATATTTTATCTACTTTCCATTGTCAGAACATAGCCCTTTTATTTAGGCTTATTTGCTACAAAAATTGTGTAACAGCTGTAAGAGCTGGTGACATATATTCAGTAACAGCCAAATGATATACATAGCAATTTAACTTACATTAAATGAAAAGTGTTAAATGTTATTATTAACATTAGTCAGCTGTGATGCTGTCTCACTTGTGGAGGCTTGTTCCAGGTTCCTATAGCTGCAGTGTGGGATCCTCTGCACTCTTGTGCATGAAGGACAGAATTTTTAAGTTCAAAGTTTTTGTCTGTCCATGTGTCGTAAGACTAATCATGCTAACGGGGCTAACACACGTGATGTCCAAATGTCTGTGGTAAAACTCACCCAAGTGCTATCGGCTATTAGCTTCTCATTGACATCGGAAATGACGGCTTGTAACTCGGGTAAGGCTACGTCGAAAAAATATATCCGACTGGGGACGATGTAGCGAGGCTCAACATAATCCATAAATCTTCGGAATCCGACATCCTCAACAAAAAAAACTTCCACACCGCCGACATTTTGAATTCTTCTCTCGGCCGTGATCAAATCAGGTAGGCGCACATGAAATCGTCACGTTGTGCTGGCGCTGCAGGCATCCTTGTCACTGGGTTGTCATACAAAAACAACACCTTTTATATCTGTGAGTTATTTTGATGGAATGTCCGATATTGAACTTTAACGCTAATATCGGCCGATACCATGCCGATAATATCATGCATCTCTATTTTAAACACTGAATTATATTCCCACTGAATAAAACAACTTTTCAACCAACTGTTGACAAGAAGAACAAAACAAAAGAAATCTAACCTCTCTCTCAATTGTGTTTATCTGGAAAATGTCAGATGCAGATTGCCCTAGTGGGCAATTTTTATTATAATTATTACTATTTTTTATTTTTGCTTTTTTTTATCGTCTTCTCTCCAACCTTCCGGGGCCCCCCTAGCGCCCCCTGGTGGCCCCCACTTTGAAAAACACCGATCTAATGTAGCAAAAATATCGTAAAAGACATTAAAGTGTGTGCTGTAATCATTTAAAGGTGTCTGCTCTGCTGATAGGACACTATCCAATCTAATTAAGCAGTTTCATGAGCACACACACTCACACACACTTTACTGTTGCCTTATATCAGTTATTCTGCACTCGTGAAGTTAACAGACCACGCATGAGAGCTGCTCTGTAATAGTAGTACAGCTGTTGAGGTGGAGCCAGAACGGACTATTGATTTCCTCCTGCGCTAACATGATCTCCCTGCGTGGCAGCAGAACGCCTCAGAGCATTTCCTTCGAACTGAAAGAGAGAGTTTGTCACAAATGGAGGCAGTGGCCTGATTTGAAAAGTTTCAGCGCTGAGTGAACCGTCCTGCTTTAGGTTCATCTGAACGCCTGAAAGTGTCTATAAAATCTTAAAGGAAGCGGCTGGCAGAGAGTCCCGCTCTTCACCTTTAATTATTCATCCCTCCCTTTTGGAGTGCACTTTATGTGCTCTCCAGTAAGTCAGTCACAAAATTAAATGGTTTTAGGAGTTTTAACTGCACCGATGTTGACTCTAGAAGTTCTTTTTGCTGCTTTGACGCTCAGTGCTGCTGCTGAAGAAACAGATGTGTGTGTTGTGTGTTTTGCAGGTGGCTTTAGTTAAATTTTACAGCCTGTATCTGTGAAGCAGCCTGTCAGCTGCACCAGTAGCTTCACGTTTTCACGCATGGCAGCAAGAGTGAATATGAAATGTACAACCACTAAGCTGCGATGTACAAAATGTAAGCCAGCTGTCACTTGAAGGATGCTTTAAAAAGCCTCCCTCTGTACCAAGCTTGATGTTTTCTGGTTAAGATGCCACGACGTATCTCATATTTTGTTACTGCTTCAAATGAAACGAGTCAATCAGTGACTGGGTGCAACTTTTAAGAACAGTTTTATTCTTATCATATTAGCTGTGATGTAACGTCTGTTAATGAAAACTGACACTCATTTAAAATGCATTGTTCACTTATTTGTTATTTAAAAAAAAGTGTTTGAATTAGCTGCAGCCTTTCCTTTCCTTTATTTTTGATCTTTGGAGCATCTAGTCCTGAAGTCGCAGTGACAGCCACACATCTGGTCACAACTGGCTGCTCCGGTTCAGGCTGACAGTATTTATCCAAGGGGGCTGTCAGAACAGTGGCAAACCCCCCTGGTGCATTCATTTATTCCTTTAAAACATCTTTTTCTCTTGATTGCTCGCTGCTCAAAACAAAAAGCAGGCCATAACGATTGCACATTTTGTGCATTTGACTGTGTATACAAAATATCTTACAAACCACTTTACAGATTTTACTAAAACTCTGAGTGATTTTTGTAGATATTGAGCTAAAATTTGGTGTGGTGGTAGATGAGAGTCATTCCCAACACATGCCATGAGCACTGCTCATTAGACAACATCCACACCATGTTAAAACAGTTTAACTCCTGCTCCAATGCTGCGAGCCCTGCTGCCCTTCCACTTGGTCTCTTGGACACATAAAACCTCTACCTTCCTTCTCTGCATCATGTCAGCCAGCTCTCTACCTTTGCCTGTCATTTTCCCCACACTTAGAGTTGCAACCCTCAGTCCTACATGCTTAACTTTCCTCTTCTCCTGTTGTCTCCTCGTGGTCTTCGACTAACAGTAGAACAATTTCCGCTGGCACCGTTTGTCAACAGCACCGGTGGCGGTCGTTGTTAACCCGGGTCTCGACTGATCTGGTATTGTTTCGCTTTGATGAACTCCCTTTATAGTTTTGACAAAAGTGTTTTACATCGGATGCCCTTCCTGACATAACCCACACCATTTACCCAGGACCTGCCTGGGACCGGCACAGAGATACACTGGCTTGTGCTCCCTAGTGGCTGGTTTGGTCGCCCAGTATAACTAAAGTCTGTTTTGTCTCAACATAAAATGATCACACGTCATAAAACTGTAATGAAAGGCAGCGAGTGATAGGCATTCCTTCAATGACTGCAAGGCCTTGAATTTGATGTGCCTTGCCTAATATTCCAGTTCTCACACCCTCATCCCCTTTTCCTTTCTGTATCTGTCACTCCCTCAGAGCCTCACACATCCTCCAATTCACATGATTTGACTTGCATGAGGTCTCGGCCCATGCGTCTCTCATTTAAGAAGCTCTGTGTGTGCATGTGTGTCCGTGCTGTGCGAGGGGGATGCGTTGGTGTGTAAAGTGTATGCTAATGCAGGTTAGTCCCTGAAATCAGACTGGAGATGACAATCCAGTGGGGGGTGCATTGTGTGTGCTAGAACCCACAGAAACGGGGGACACAGAAGATCCAGACTGACAGAAGCAGAGGGCCACTCTGCTTCCCCACTCCACTTTTTAACTTTTCTGTTAATCGCCACGATGAAACCAGCTTTTGTGAGTATTGATTCACTCCAGGCTCTTCCAGAGTCCAATTAATCTTGTCCAACTTCTGTGAATGGCACAAATGAGAAATCAATCGGAGGTTTTTCAGCATTTCTATGGCTGTTGTATTTCTACTGAAGACGCGTGGCTTGTTACTCGTTGATTTAAGTTCGGTTCTTTAGGAGTTGAGCAATAGAGTACGACAAAAACTCGAGACTCTTTCTCATGCTATTCAATAATTTCTTAAAAATGTCTGCTATTTTATTTGAAGTTTACTTGTAATTTTTTTTGGCAGATATATATATTTTTTCTGACATGAGCTCAGTGAAGGTTTGGTGTAGATTTTGTTTTCGCAAGCTTTGCTGCTTGTTAAGGAGACTTCTCGTGTTTTAAACTTGTTGGAATCAAACTAGGTCTGCACGATATTGGATTTTTGGCCGATATGTTAAAACTTATTTGGCTGATATCCGATACCGATATTTTTTATATACGTTCCTTTGTCAGAACATAGCCCACTTATTTGGGCTTATTTGCTACAAAAATGTATAACAGCTGTAAGAGCTGGTGACATATATTCAGTAACAGTCATATGCATAGCACTTTAACTTATATTAAATGAAAAGTGTTAAATGTTATTTATTAACATTAGTCAGCTGCGATGCTGTCTCACTTGTGGAGGCTTGTTCCAGGTTCCTATAGCTGCAGTGTGGGATCCTCTGCACTCTTGTGCATGAAGGACAGACTTTTTAAGTTCAAAGTTTTTGTCTATCCATGTGTCGTAAGACTAATCATGCTAACGGGGCTAACACGACGTCCAAATGTCTGTGGTAAAACTCACCCAAGTGCTATCTGCTATTAGCTTCTCAATGACGTCGGAAATGATGGCTTGTAACTCGGGTAAGGCTATGTCAGAAAAATATCTCTGACTGGGAACGATGTAGCGAGTAGTCCAAAAATCTTTAACCAATATCTTCAGTGGAAAAAAAAACTTCCACACCGCCGACATTTTGACTTCCTCCTCTCCTCTGTGATCAGATCAGGTAGGCACGTGTGATGTCATCACGTTGTGCTGGCACTGCAGGCATACTTGTCACTGGGTTGTCATACAAAAACATTGTCTTTTATATCCATGAGTTATTTTGATGGAATGTCCGATGTCTGATATTTAACTTTACCGCTAATATCAGCCGATACCATGCCGATGATATTGTGCATCCCTAGATCAAACCACACTGCAAGTGTGCGTGCATCTGACCGTCCAACAGGGAGGAATGACATATAAGAATGACAGGTGACCTGAGACATCCAGTTGTCTCTTTAATCGGTAATGAAACAAGCTGTCCTACCACACTTTAAGTTTTTTCCCCTCTGGGTTCTGCTGAAGGACAATATTTTCCAAAAGTGCAAATATGACATGGTGCAGCTATTTCAGGAAGACACCGTGTCTGCTGACAGTGCTTTGTCCTGCTGTTGTGTTGAGGTGTTGGCACTTTTCACTGGTGCGCTTTTGTTCCCCGCGATGCCATTTACTAGTTCACAGTTTTCAGCCAGCCCTTGTGTTGATGCCAGCTTGCCAGTGCCAGTTTGTGCCAGGTGGTCCAAACACTCGCTCTCTTTCCTTCTGCAGGCTTTAGGTTGTCCCTGAACACGTCCTTTAGCTGTCCCGTCGGGACATCTCTTAGTTTATTTGTCCTGTTGTTGCAGATTCCCAAGGCTGTGAGATTTTCATGTCTCAGTGAAGTTGTTGTGTTCTCCGTCATTGTGGAGCGGCAGGCCTGCTGTGAGAAGCATGATAAATGGGTTCCATCGCACTCAGACCGTCTCTCGTCTTTGCTCTTCAGCTGTTGACCTCTACCTTGTCAGTGACTTCTGACCCTGCTCTTTGTGTCTCCCAGTTTGTACGGAGTCCCTCTAACAATGGACCCTTCCATCTCAGTCTCTCTGTATTGATTTGGTTCTGCTGCACAAACCACCTCCCCCCATCGTCTCGCTGTAATTTCTCATGACTCAGAGGATCTTGGATCTCGAACATAAACTTCAGGGGGGCATATAATTTACCTTGAGGAACAACAGTGGGTCACACCCTCTGGTATGGTTATATTTTCTCCAGTTCACACCTGCCTTTCATGGTAGCTGCCTCTGATTCTCATCAGACCAACTGGTATTCTCTTCTGTATTACACTGTGTGAAAGTAAAGTTGGTGCACGGAGATGGAAAACACTGTTGTGTGTTGGTTTATTGCATCTAAATATAGATTTGTGTGATAGTTTGTGTCTAGTTAAATCAGTCCTAATCATTTGCTGCGTCTTTCTCTCATCAGTTTGAGGTTTTCAGAGAGCCGTGTTGAGATTTTTGAATATGAAGCAATCAGAGGAAGCTTTGCTTTGATGTTGGGAACATGCACTGGCATTGGTTATCTCCCCAGGGGGAAAGAAGTAAACTTTCTATTAGACTTCAGAGGGAGATCACAGCTCCCTGTTGTCTTCTTTTATGCCTATTTCAAAAGATTGATGCCCCTGACAGGAGCATTATCTTCTGCCTTGTGCTCACCTCAGCCACTTTATGAGACCTGAGCCGTCCTCGTTAACCCAGGAGAAGGATTTGACAGAACCCTGCGCAATGCCAGCATTCATCTGCAGCTTTCTAATAGGATACAGTTTAATTATTTAGGTATTATGAGACCAATCTAAACACAATTGACAATTTAAAACTGATGGATATGGAAAAGAGACTGCCACACCTGGATCTTTCCTACTGTTCGGTGCCATTTGACCATGGTAATATTAAAGAAAAAAAAACTTTTTTTTTCTTGATTTTATTATTTAATCTGATGAAGGGCTTGTTAAACTATAAAAAAACATTAGATTGAATTATTTTAAATAAATTTGTCTTGTGTACATATAGTTGGGTTTATGGTAGAGGAAAGTCAAAGATGGAATTAATAAAATAAATATTAGACCACCTTTAAACAAACTATACCACATTATGGCATGAGGACTCTTAACGGCACTGAACAGTAGGAATGACCCACCTACAATATCAGCACATAAAATCCACTCAAGACGCCTGTTTTTTTAAGTCATATCCTCTTTAACCAGATTGTTATTGTCTAATATTTTCCATTTCAACCATTTAAAATAGTGGTTTGGTGCATTCTGGTTGATGTTTTCATTATTAACTATGTTGAGTTTTATTTCAAACTTCATTTCTGAAAAAAAAAACAAAAAAAAAAACTGAATGTGTAAAATTAGGCCTGTCATGATAACAAGTTTTGCTGGGTGATTGTCTCAGAAAACATTGCAATAAACTATAATATTGTTTGAAATTTGACAATAATTAGTAATTATTGTCAAATTTAAGAAGCAATGTTGGCAATTTTTGTGTGTAGTACCTTTTTTGGCCACTGGATGGCAGTATAAGATTGTTTGAATCAAAGGATGGATAGTGAGGGAGCCAGCAGTGTGTCTCTTTAAGAAAAAATAGGAGGGAGGCCCCTTGACGTGACATGGGTTATCTCTTGTTCCTTTTGTTCAAATCTCAAAATGGCGGACGCTCGGTGTGGTTTGAGCTCTTTGGCATAGCATTTTTCACACAAAGCTTTTAATGAAAATTTTAAAATTCAGTAAAATGTTCTCAGCTTCTTTTTGCAGAGAAAAACAACTTTTTAAACAAAGGCACTGGTTTCAACCGTGAATTTTGGAGCTTTGACAAGACAGAGTTTTTTTTCTGAGGTTGGCCTGTTAGCTTAGCTCGTAGCTTAGCTTCTCAGCTTAGCTGCTTTTAACGATCAAAAAACGTGATTTTGGACGATTATAACATATTTTAAAGAAAAGGGAAAAAAGAGAAAGGTGGAGTCAGTGAAGAACGCTGGAGTTGAGCCTTTTCTCATCCAGTGTCTTCAGTAGAAAGTGAGAGACAAGAAAAAACGATAAAGCCGATAAATGAAAATGAGGTTGATAATTTTCATTTATCATGCGATTAATTGATTTATTGTTTATCGCGACAGGCCTGTGTAAAATGTAAACTAAAACCAAATGCAAAGATCTGCAACTTGCATAAATCTATATAAACAAACTTTGAATTTGACAGTAGAAACACATCTCCAAACAAAAGGCTTTAAGTGCCAGTGGTATGAATAAGAAACAGGTTGAGGAGCATCTTGTAGCAGATTAGCTAATTAGCAACATAGTAAAAAGGGCTGGACATTAAAAGAGCATTTTAGAAGTAAAGATGGGCGCAGCTTCACAAGTCTGAGAAGAACTGTTAAAAATTGTGGAACATGTTCCGGACAACGTTGCTCAAAGGAAAATTGGAAATTCTTTTGAATATTTATTTATATACAGTTCAAATCAATAATGGGCCCTCATTCCCCAGTTGTAATGAGGACACGAGGGCCCTCAGGGGCCACCGCATTTCAACACAGGTCTGATTCCATTCTGTACACCACTGCATGGACTCAGAACAGAACTCAGAAATTTACAACAGTATGACCTTGAGGTAGAAGAATCTGGATACTGAAGTGACCTGCCTGCAGTCCGGACCTCTCACCCTCTGAAAACATTTGGAGCAGCATGAAACAAAGACCCAGGACTGGTGAGCAGCTAGAATCCTACATGGGACAAGAACGAGACACTTCCCTTAAAACACGCTGGTCTCTCCAGTTCCTTGTAATATACAGACTGCTGGTATAGTTGAGGACGTTTTAAAGTGATCTATCACCCCCTTTTTATTCAGATCACATTAAAAACGACTTTAATATATTTTTGTTTCAACATTAAATATGCTTACTATGTTCAGTTTGAATAAAGTGTGGGTTTATGAAATTTGCAATCATTGTTTTCTTTTTGTTGGCATTTTTCACAAAGTCCAGTTTTTTTCCCCAGGTTTGGAGTTTGTGTATAAAATGAGATGGTTGCTGCCATAGAACGAACCACAGTGTCTATTATTTAGTCTTATAAATCAAAACTCTAAATTCTCTTCCAGCAGACACAGACGACTTCTCCCTCCCCAAAACATCGAAGATCTAGTTCCACCGACAGCGTAAGATGCCTCTTTTCATTTGATCCCTGCTCCTTTTTTTGACTCTGGGCTCTTCTGGGACATTCCTTGCAGAGGTATCTGGGGTCTTTGTACTTCATGGATCACTTTGAAATAAAATAATCTTGTCAATTCTTCGGTTCTTTTCCTGTTCAAATCCAGCCACTTTAATTCATCATTAGATAGATCAGACAGGAGCGTTCATGAATAGACTTTTTTGTTTGTTTGTTTGAATTCCTCTGCACCCTCTGGAATACATATTTCTTTTAATTACAGAACATTTTATTATTAAACGTTCCCAAACTGATTAATGATGAACAAGTGTAGACTCATTGAACATTTAATTATACTAATGGGAACTTGTCTTTCTTTTTTTTTTTTTTTTTACGAGCAGCTAGGATGTATGGAAGGGCAGTAAAAATGCAATTTTACATTATATCCATAAACTCAAAACATTTAATGTGACCTGACAACAGTCTGCATTGTTCCGATGTTCTTAAAGCCTCAGCTGCGTACGGTAGAAAGGGGCGCCACGTTTCTGTGCCCCTACAGATGTAACTAGAGAAATTGAATTTCCTACAAAAATACAGTGTGAATGTTTGTTGCACTAGAACTTGCTGAAAAACAGCTGAAAAACAGCTGAAATTAGCTAAAACACATGCTGAAATGTAGCTGAAATGGAAGAACAATCCCAATTTCGCAGAAGAAAGCAGAAAGAACACATATTTGCTGAATTAGGTTTAAATAAGCAGAAATTAACACAAAATTTGGGAAATAAGGTAAAAAAGATGAAATTAGCAAAAAAAAAAAAAAAAACTGCTGAAAAGTAGCTGAAAAAGCAGAAAGAAGCTTAACCTACCAAAATGAAGTGGAGAGCGATGAAATGAGCACAAAATATGTGGAATTAACTGAAAAAGCTAAAATTAGCATGAAACAGCCAAGTAACAGCTAAAATAACAGAAAATGCTGAAAGGAGCATAACAAGCTGAAATTAGCAGAAAGGAGTTAATTAGTCTGAAAGTAGCAGAAATGACCATGAAAAACTTGAATTTATATGAAAACAACTGGTTGCCCAATCAGGCTGAAAGAAGCAGAAATTAGTACAAAAATGTGGAAATCATCTGAAAAAAGCAGAAATTAGGAAAAAAAAAAACCAGCTGAAAAGTAGCTAAAACAGCAGAAAGAAGCTTAAATTGCCAGACCAAAGTGGAGAGAGCACATTTTTGCTGAATTTAGTTGGAAAAAAGTTGAAAAGAGTGCAACAAATGTGGAATTAGATGAAAAAGCTTAAATTAGCATAAAACAGCTATATAGTAGTTGAAATAGCAGAAAAGTTGAAACTTGTAGAAAGAAGCTGAAAGAAGCCTAATAAGCTGAAATTAGCAGAAAGAAGTTAGAAGAAGCACAAAAATGTTGTTGTTAGCAGAAAGAATCTGAGAGGAGCACAAATCAGCTGAAAGTAGTTGAAAAAAAATATTCAAATTTGCACAAAGAAGCTGAACAATAACAAAATGTGAAAGGAGCAGTAAAAGGTTGTAAACAGTTCTAAAGATTTGAAGGAGGTAAAATGAGCTCAATTCATTTTCTATGAGAAAAAAATGGCAGAAAAGACTAAATATTTCAAAAAGCTAAAGCTGCAACAATACCAAAAGTCATAGCACCCTTTTCCTGAACAAGCTGAACATTTTGATACATGAATTGTTGAAATAGTTTGAAAACTGCCGGACGATAAACGGTCTCTCCGAATAATATATGGGGGGGGGGGGGATGGATCACAATAGTGTGAATGCTTCATAAACATTCACAGTATTAGGCTCCTCAGTGTCCTGCTGCCTGTATCGCTTCATTTAGAGGAAACTACGGTATTCTATTTGAAGAACTTTGTGTGCATGTGCGCAGCATGTGGATATTTGCAACAGTGCTCGGAGACGACACACTGTATTCTCAAATGCATTCAGTGGTGATGCATTACGTTTTTGCTGGAAACACGATTATCTGCGTACACTCAGGTGTTGCTAAGGTTCTTGCTTTTGATGCTCTCTGTGTGCTTTCCTTAAAGAGCATCAAATTATCTTCAACCACTTGTTTTACACACTGAAATGCACTGCTTCTGCAGGTAGCGAGTGAATTTTCCTGCAGCCCACATAGCAGTAACTTGTCAAATATTGATGCCTGTGAATAACTGTGAATATTGTGAAGGGCAAAGATGCATGGATAGATATGCCATCTCTTAAGTTGCCCTCTCAAATAGGTGCATGCTCTCTGTGGGGGTTTTCATTATGTTTCTAGTCTCTAACGAAAGAAAACTTGCATGTTTGGTCATGAAAAGTTTTTGGAGTGGGTATATGTGGGAGGAAACCTTGGAGGTTTTTTGTCTCTATATTATTCATGGATGGATGGATGGATGGTTACTTCTTGCTCATAAATAAATATTAATTCTTTCTTTTTTTGCAGGGTAACCTCTGACTATTGGTTTTTGATCATTCCATGCTTCCCTCTCACCAAATCTTCTTGATGATATTCTGACCCTTTAAAAAATCATATCTAAATGTCTATAAACTGAAATATTCAAAAGCTCTCCTCCAGACAGATTTTAGTCATAAATATGATAGTTTCAAGGAATTTCAAATATTCTTTTCTGCGCAGCAGCAGCAGAGATTAAGAGTCGAGGTGTCCTCAGCAACCTCAATCAAAGCATGCCTGAGTCCTGTAAAAAAAAAAAGTAGATTTATTAATAGTTATTGGTACTTTTCATTCATTTTTGTTTACAAATTTAGACCCTGTTTAGAGAAAAATGAAAAGTTAAACATTGAATAAAGCCTAAAGCTCTGATTAAAATCCCTTTTATATAATAAAATGTTTGATTTTTATTTTAATTTAGAAAGGATTTTTATCAGAGCTTTAGGTTTTTACAAGTGTATTGATTCTGCAAAAGCCAAGAGCTTTGATCACACACTCAATAAAAAAAAATGACGAAGCATATTTTTTAAATATTCATGACCATTGCTGTGCGTTTGGAGAGAAGACATTTGATGATGCAAGGGGGCTTTCTTATTTTTCATTTTTCTTTTCCAATTATTGTTGCTGTAAAGCGGACGGTGGAACACTGATGGCTTTTCTAGGCGCTCACCTCGTCTCTCTCTTCCTGTCCTCAGATCGAGAAGATCATGACGCTGATCGGAGCGGGCATCGAGTCTTCCAGAGATCAGCAAGGTAGAGTTGATCTGACTGACGGTTTGTGTTGTAAAATAAACATTTGTTTAATCCAGTCATTATTAATCAGTGAAGCTGAAAGTTTGAAGTCTAAGTAGTGAACAGGATAGTTTTTTTCATTTTAACAAAATCCTGATTGTCATAGATTTACCCACCTCTGTAATGAAAGACACAACGGTTGCTGTGTTAATTTTGTGTACAAGTAACTGTAAGTCCTCTAGTTTAGAAACCCCTAAAGCTGCCAGTGTAGCTGTTCACTGAGCTGTGACTGTTCAAGATTATTGATGAATCAAAATTGAAAGAAAACAGGTGAATTTTGAGTGTTGGCAACTAACGAGCTGTGGTTTCCTTTTCAACAGCCTCCTTTTGAAAATCACAGCCCATGTTTGTTCATTCATTCAACCTTTATTTAAACAGATAAATCACATTGAGCCTCAAAGACTCATTTACAAGTGAGACCTGTTTGGACAGACAAAAACAACGGTTAACTGGACACATGTAGGAGTTGGAGGCGAAAAAAAAAATTCCTATCAGATGTATTTTTTTTCCTGCCTGAGAAAAAAAAAAACCCCTCTAATAATAAAAAAAACCACCTTGCACAAACAAGAACATATTTACGTAGACAATCTGCAGACGGGGGAGACGAGAGCGGTCAGCAATGTTCATAGATGCTCTCGAGGTCACTGTAAGAGTTCTGATAAGGATGGAATAATCAGTCAATGTCCTCCGGTGAGATCCATAAACATTCTCGAGGGATGTCGAGGAATGGCCAAGAATAACGTCTATGAGAATCCAAGAGTCCTGAAATGATGACACAAGTTTATTCAGCTGGTTTCATCTGGTTATCAGTTGGTAATTCCTCAGGGAGGGGGTGGTGAGCGTCAGATCACATGTTCTCCAGGTGAATTCAGATAAGATGGCCTTCAAGGCCAGCCAAGGGAGCCAAATTAAGATAAACACACAGTTGTTTTGGGGACAGGCAGAACTTAATGACATCTACCTTGAGTCTGTGTTGGTCGACTCGGTTCTGAAATGTCCAAATTACATGGCCACACCGATGGAACATGACTGAGTAAAATCCCCGAGATCTGATCCATTCAGCCCAAAGCATTTGAGTCTGGGTACTCGAGACACGAACCAAACCATCATAAAGGCAAGCAGCGTGATCGGGTCCAAATTTGCTGCCGACGACTTCCATGATTGTAGATAAAACCAGCAACCAGCCAAATCCAAAAAGCAGGATCTAGTTATCGTAAATCCAATTAAATATGCGTCCTTAAAATCCACAGATGGCAGCAGAGATAGACACATCATCAAGTCTTCCAGTCGATGAGATATCCAGCTGCGCGTGTGCCAACAGGGCAAATCGGCTCGCCTAAAGCCTGTCTTTTATTCAAAGAAATGTTGTAAATTGAGTTGAGGGACCTACTGATCAAAACAAGTCCATAATTATGGTTCGGAAGAAATGCAAGAGAGGCTCACAGCAGTTTCACAGACAGACAGAGCAGCAAAGCAAAGTGGAGAGGGAGGGGAAGGGAGAAGCATCTGATCTCGGCCAGAGCAAGTGGTGAAGTGAGCATCGCTTGTAAAATTCCAAATTCTCACATTGTTTTCTTGGCCATCTCGTACCTGTGTTGGCCCACTTTGTACTCACATTGTCTGCCACCAACCATGTTTAAGATTTAATTTGTTGGCTTTAGTTTAAAAGATTTGGATCAGTTTCTGTACCCCAGTGTTTTAGACCTAGGCATTTGGAGCTGTAGCCTCGGATGTTTTCGGTCTCAAACAGCTCCTGTAAAGACGTCAAAATGCACCCCTAGTGCTCCGAAATGAATAGTACTGGTAACTAAATATAGGTTTGAGATGCTTGAGACAACTCTGGGACTAGTGTGAGAGAAAATTTGTTGCAGAATTTCTTGTCAACTTGTTCAAATTTCAAGCAACAAGTGGCGAAAAAATTGAGAATCCTGCAAATGTCTTAAACAAATTTGGAGACTCTCCTGTGAATACAGTTCACCACATAGTCTCCAGCAGTCACAGCCCAGTGAGATTCTGCCCTTAGGTTCAAATATTTGAAATCAACCTGTACGTTAAGGCTGGTATAAAAGAGTTTAGCATCTTTTATCGCAGGATCTCCTGCAGCAATGGCTGCATTTCTTGTCTTGTAGGGACTCTATTCATTCTTCATTTAGTAAAATACAACTTTGATTTGCTATAAAATATTCCAAGTCATGTACCATACATAGTTTTAGACATAGATAGAAGGCACTTCTGTTTTTGTTTTAAGGATCAACTGTATCTCAGACAATTGATTACATCTGGTGTTGCAATTAGAGTTTCAGTACCTTCTCCTCTGGCTTTTGAAAAGCCTGTCACCCCAGCTGATGGATGGTACTCCGACACTGTTGCCCTGAACAATCGACTCTTTCCCGTCAGCATTCCCATCTCACACCGCTCAGCATTCACCTTCACGCTTGCTTTAGCTGCTTTTTAATACATTTAAACAATGCTCTGTCCCTGTTTATTCTACCTCTCTGGGTTTTTATTGTTGAGCCGGAGGGGGATTGGAACCACAGCGTATGTCAGGGATCGAGCACAATTTGCTCCGTAGACAAAGCTGACTCTGCTGCAGTAAGCTAGTGTCCCATCACAGCTTTCATCTGTCTGAATCCTCTTTTATGTACGTGAGGCTTCTGCTGCTTGGCCCACAGCTTCGTCTCTACTCTGCTGCTTTCAGAAAGCAGAAAAGACTCTTTTTATTTGTGCACAAGAAGCTGCATCACTTTCCCCCCTTCTGTTTGATTTGCTGTAGTGTTTGCCAACGACTCCTGGACTTGATTGGCTTGCAGTCTCTTGCATTTTCAGCTCTTTGCAGATTAACTTTTGCCCCAGAGTAACAAGAATAGTGGCAGGCGGACGGGAAACCTTAAGAAGACAGAAAAGGACGGAAATGGCGATGTTTCAAGATCAAGAAAAGCAAATTC
Organism: Nematolebias whitei; assembly: GCF_014905685.2. Taxonomy (NCBI): domain Eukaryota; kingdom Metazoa; phylum Chordata; class Actinopteri; order Cyprinodontiformes; family Rivulidae; genus Nematolebias; species Nematolebias whitei. The sequence goes on along the minus strand of NC_056508.1, from coordinate 21,758,383 downwards.
AAGTGATGAGAGCTTGGGAGGTGGGGCTACAAACTGAACTGGTAGCTTTAAATGACAAAGAGCAGCCACCTGCAGTATTTCAGAGAGACGGGGCGGTGGAAGCTGAGGAGTGCATGCAAGTAGAAAGAGAGAGAGAGAGAGAGAGAGGGAGGAGAGGGAGGAGAGGGGAGTTGCAGGCAGCAGGCTGGTGAACGGACAGGACAAAAGAAGGACTACACTTCCACATGCAGGATTGGAGAGTCTGCTTTGTGCCGAGTGGTTTGTTGCTGACCACGTCCTGGATGGTTGTAGCACTGTTGTTTGCAGACTGTTTTGAAGAAGCTCGTTGGATTCTTACTTTTTGCTCTTCTTCTTGGAAACTTCCAGACTTCTGGAGTGACCAAATGGATTATTTAAGTGGGAATCTCAACGTGAACGGGGCTGGATGTGTTGCAGGTTGAGCAGATGGCTGGAGGACTGGAAGAGAAAAGGGGACTTTTGTGCGTGCATGTCAGACATGTTTGCCGTCCACCAAACCAAGCTGAGGCTCTAATGAAGCTTATGGTGTTAAAACAAATTTTTATGGCGTAAATTAAGTCGTGTTGTTTTTGTAGCTGGTGTCAGCTGACAGCTGTGTTCAGCCTCGGCTCATTCCAGTCACGTCACATGTTTTCTTTAGTTTCTCCAACTCATTCTATAGCTTTGTTGCTGCTTTTCCTGTTAAAGCTGCTTTAGCTCAGGTAGATTTGCAGGTCATGTTGGGACTATTTTTAGTGTAGGTTGACGATGTGAACAAAACTGGACCTATGAACTAATTAACCAGTTAACTTTCCACTTGACACAACCAACCCTACTTCACTGGAAGGACTCCCCCTGAAGTTGGGAACTGTTGCACGTCTTTCTGAGTGCCTTGAAAGCTGCAGCTTCATAAAAGACCCTTCATGAGACATTCAGACTTTTGTTCTGGCTCAAATCATAGTTTAGTTTCTGAGTCGGTTTGCTGGTGATATAATTTTTTTTTTATCCCTTTCGCCCCTCCACAAGAGGGTGGATTAATCCTTTTCAAGTGACTGGTTCAGCCTCCGCAGGCCTGCGGGAGCTGACGCCCTGTCCACAGAGGACACTGTCTTCACCGCCCTCCTGCTGCTGGTGCGCTCGGCTCTGCTGGCCACGAGTTATGTGGCAATGCCACTTGTCGTCCTCAGAGTGCCGCTGCTACCGGTTGAAGGGTTTCTCCCTGCTGAAGCGCTTTCCCCTGTCGGCAGGTGCTGCAGGCCGGCTGCTGGATCAGCCTGTGGGGGACTGGCTGGAGCACGTGGGGCTGCCGCAGTACGAGAGCAAGCTGCTCCTGAATGGCTTTGATGATCTACACTACATGGTGAGTTTCACACTGTTTCTGTTTCTCTGTGATATTGGTCTGTTTTCCTGGTTTCTAATGCTTTTAATCACTTCTGCAGAACCGTAACTAACGGATGTCACTTGATTTGTTGAGAAACGATCCAGTGACCTCCAATTCAAGTTTAATTTACTCCATCTTTGTGCTGTTGCTTCTTAATTAAGATTCTTCATTTGTTCCGAATTAATTCAGCACATATTTTAATGTTTAACATAACATTCCCACTGCATTGCTTCACCTCAGTGTTGAAAAGTATAGAGTTTGATTTTATACTTTCCAGCTTTGTACTTCTATGGAATCAAGAAAGTCGAGTATGGAAAAACCACTACAGCTATCGCCGTGTCCAGACTATATCTTGTCTATTATATCAAATAAACAAATAAATAACACTCATAAAAGTTGTTCAAATAAGTTTTTATAACACTGACTTTAAAGAAAAAAATGAACAGTGAATGAACCTTTCTTTATTTCCACTTTTAGTTCATGCACCAATTCCAGAAATGGAATTAAATACTTAGGTCCACCTTGCTAGTACTGAGTTAAATTCCCTGTTTACCTTCCGAACTTCAGAAATTCTGCGTGGCGTTGATTCAACAGGGTGTTGAAAACATTTCTCGGAGATTCTGGTCCATACTGACGTGTTAGCATTGCACAGTTTCTGTACATACATGATGCGCCGCTCTGCTCCGCCTCGTCCCAAAGGTGCTCGATGGGACTGATGACTGGTCTGTGTCCATTCCTCCTTCCTGTCCTCTCAAACTCAGCGGGTCGAAGCAGATGGCCGCTCGTCCTGAGCCTGATTCTGCTGGAGGTTTCTTCCTGTTAAAAGGGAGTTTTTCCTTTCCACTGTTGCCTTTGTGCTTGCTCAGGATGGGAGACTGTGACAAAATGAAGACAATGTCTTCTGGCTTCCTTCCTTAGATAGACAACTTTACTGCCAGTATTTGGCATTTACTGTATGTGAATGTTTCTGTTCAGTGGCCTGAGACGACTTCTGTTGTGACTTGGTGCTATTCAAATAAACTAAACTGAATTGAGCTGAATTGGAGGCTCTTATAGTCCAGTGAATTAAGACTCTTTGACCAGACAATGTTTTTACCATCTCTTATTAACTAATTATGTTGAGTCTGTGGGCGGTTGTAGCTTCAGTTTCCTGTTCTCAGCAGACAGGAGTGACATCCAGTGTTATTTTGTAGCTGCAGCCCCTCTGCTTCATAACTGGACATGTTGTATATTCACAGATGGGATTCTGCAGATACCATGTGTTGCTTGAAACAAGTGTTTATTTGAGCTGCTGTTGTCTTCCACTTAACCTGTTTGCTCGCTCACCTCTGACTTCTGTCATCAACAAGGCATTTTACTCCACACAACTTTTACTCTAGAGATGTTCTCATTTTTTTGGTCCATTCTCTGTAAACTCCTGAGCTGGTTGCAGGTGAAAATCCCAGTAGATCAGCAGTTTCTGAACTACGGCCATACCATCTTGAGTTGCTGCAATGTGATTGGCTGATTAGCTGTTTGTGTTAACAAGCAGTTGAACAAGTGGATGTAATAAAGTGGCAGGCGAGTGTGTCCTGTTTGTAATGTGATCGAGAAAAGTGCAACGTTACGGTTTAGCAGGCAAGTATATACAGGCATTTGTTTGAAAATTTAAATAAAATTTGTTAGATTTGCATTTGGGGGGTAGGAAACATTTGAAAAAATGTTCAGGCCCATGAACTTTGTTTCCCCAAAATTATTGTAACATTTAATACTTTAAATAAAACAGAATATCATTTAAAGGGAGAAAATCACCTCTATAATTAGTAAGGAATTGTTTCTGTTTACAAAATATGCACCGTAAAGCCAATGAGGTGAATAAAATATAGTGGGAAAAACATTTTCCACATCCAATAACTTTACCTACTAATAAAGGTAATGAAACAACAACTCTAGAAATACTGTTCTTTACTGTAAATTTACAGCTATTTTGAGGTCAAAAATGACTCAAAAATCAACAGGGAATTTGGAAAGTTTGGAAAAGTATGGAATTTCAAAATGAAAAACGTGTTTGAGCCTTTTCAAAATTTAGTGCTTTGTTTATGTTTGTGTTACCATACTTTACGCCGTATAAGTCGCATCAGTCCAAAAATGTCTAATAAAGTGGAAAAAACATAAATACGTCGCTTTGCCATTTAAGTGGCAAATATTATACGTCACTGCTGATGCTTCGAGTTTGTTATTTGTCACCGCTGACCACCTGGAAACGTGGGCCGGTGTTGTACCAAAAATTGATTGACCGCCTAATTCATTCAACCTTTATTTAGACAGGTAAATCCCATTGAGCCTCGAGGACTCATTTACAAGAGAGAAATGGCAGCCGTGGGGGCGTGCACAGGAGGACTTTAACAAGAATTTAACAAGATTAACACTTAAAAACAATTGTTTGTTTGCTTGAAATTATTATTATTATTAATTATACTAAAGGTCAACCTTTTCCTTAATAAATGCACTTTAATGGTCAAATCAGCTTCATTTCACCTGGGCAGTGCGGCGAAATGCAGCTGATTTGACGTTTGCACCAGGAGTTCTTTAGCGCGATGAAGGTGGCTTGGTATGTCAAGCCAAGTGTCTCATTAATAGCCACTTTCACCTATTAATGAGACGCTTGGCTTGCCATATTAGTCGCGGGCCCTCTAGTGGCTGAAAATGGTAGTGCTCAATATTTTCCATGTCAGAATGAATGAGATCATCAGATTTCAGCCAAAAATTGGTTATACATATGGGAGAAAAAAACATAAATAAGTAGTTTTTGTTGTATAAGTCGCAGGCATAATAAAATAAATAAAGTGCTATGTGTCGTCATCGTTGTATGTTCCCATACAAAGACGAAATTGGCTCTCTACATTTAACCCATCGCACCTGGGATACACCCAGGTGGAGCAGTGGGCAGCTATGTAAGTGCCCGGGGAGCAATTTGGGATTGGGTGTCCTGCTCAGAGACACCACAAGATGTGCAATGACTGGGGATTGAACCCAGGACCTTTGGGTCCTGAGTCGGCTGCCCTGCCCCTACACCATCTCGGCCCCATAATGCTAGTTTATGCAAAAAACTGCAACTTGTACAGTGAAAATCACGGTACCTCTTTTGTGATTAACTCTTTGGTTGATCAGTCACAAGTGTCTGTTAAACTTAACACTTAATTCTAACAAATCTCCAATCTGAGCTCATCTGCTTGCACACACTTTGTGTGACTTCGGTACATTTTGTTTGGTAAAGCAGCAGCTGGTGTCCGACCGCCTGGCCAGCGCGGGCACGCATCTGTGTGATCAATGGGATGCTGTTACCATGCCGACAGGTTTATACAGCCCATAGCCTGCCTCGCCACTGTGGGTTAGCTCAGGTGTTTTTGTTCCTAATGAGAACTGATGGAGGAGAGAATGAGGGACCCAGATGGTCTTAAAAACAACACAAACAATGTGAACACCGAAAGAAACCAGAGAAAACAGGTTTTGTCTTGCTCTGTTCTCATGGCTGATTTGTTTTTCTTAATTCTGGGCCTGTTTGACAAGAAAATAAAATCTCAAAATTAGGTAAAAGTCAGACTGAGAGTCTTGTATGTGACTAAAATCATATGTTGCCTATGCAGCTTTGCGTGCTACAAACCTTGATGAGTTAAAAAAAAACTTGTATTAGTCGTGACCCCTGTGATGTTTTTTAAAAATGTTGAGCTGCTTGAAGCCTACATGGAAAGAAAGCCTTCATGAAGTGTTTGAAGTTTGAATTTGTACCAAACTTCACACATTCACTGGTGTAGATGTAGTTTTCACTTTGATTTAGAAGTAATGTAAGAAGGGAAAAATAAAACTTTGAATAATTTTATGTATTTGGTAGCAGACTGGATCTTTTGTCTGGACCTGTTAAGTGTATTAGATGTCTTGTATTTGTCTGAAAATATCTTATTTTGTTTAGGTTTTCTGGGCAAAACCCCTTTAACTCAATGTTTCTCCCAAAACAGATAAGGTTATTGAATTAAGAGCAATTCTACAGTCAAAAGCTGAACCAGTCTTTCTTTATTACAATAATAGAACCAGTCTGCTGTTTGATGTGTGAGTAGTCCACGGCCTTACAAATTAATCTAATCATCCCTCCCTTCATTTATTATAAGTATCATTCCCAAGTTGTTTTGTCCTCTTCTTGTACATCATAGTTGGAAAAACAAAGACTGCACTTCTAAGTTGTAGTACTTCTCTGCAACACTATATTTTATATTTTACCAAATGCAGCCGTTTCTGATATGCAAGCCTTATGTTATTAAAAACAAATAGTAAAAATGAGGTCTTACAATCAAATTTCATCTTATTAGGTTACAGAAAGTGTTGTGTTTTTATTTGGAGTTGCAAATATTGCATGTTTGATCATCTGAATGAATGCAGAGTAACTCAGAGAAATGTGTGTTTCCTATCAAGTTTGTCAGTGTGAGAAGATTTGAGCCGGAACAGTTTTTAATCTACGTTACATAACCCAGAGATGCAGCATTAATGCTCCCCTCACCAGTGCTGAAGTCTGTGTTGAAGCCTCTGAAGTTTCTCTCTCTGGGTTTAATCTGACACTGGTCTTTAAGTAGCTCACACTCTTCCTCATCGTCCTTGAATCTTCTCCTTAAAGCAGAGGAATTGCAATATTTCTCTCTTTATGGCTTCCTGGACAGGTTTAGAAGCTAACTGTGACCTTTAACCTCAGTGTCACTCTCTGAGCAAACGTTGAACCAAGATTTGGATCCATTAAAATTGAGAAAGATTAGAGATCAGTTTAATAAAACCTGTTTCAAGCATGACATTGAAGCTTTTATTATCAAGGAAATATGGAAGTCGTGTTATAGGCTTTGTGTGCTTGTCTATTAACAAAATGAAACTCTCATAAAGTTATTATTGGATGTACATCTACAGCTGATAAGCATTTGGAGTCAACCTCAGGGGTCTGCAACTTTTGCGATAAAAGAGCCATTTTTGCTACTTTGCTTATAATTGTGTGTGTCCAGAGCCGCAAAACCTGCTACAACTGTGTCCCGTCAACTGGTGGCCCATGGGCCTCTACAAGTTTGTTGGAGATGGCTTTTCCGGCCAGTAGGGGTGATATTATAAAACAAAAAATGTCTAACTAGTATAAACATTTATTGATATTTTTACATTTTATTACAAAATAAAAGATCAGATTCATGTAAAGAAAGAAAAAATATATACATAATTTTAACTATTTTGTAAAAATTCCAACACTGAACTCTGCAGACCAATGTGAGTTCTCTTAATTGTTGAAGAATTAAGTATCCTACTTAAAGCATAAAGTTAAAGACAGTATAAAATTAGGCCAGTTTGTTGGATATCCAGTTAGATTTTTAACGAAAAATAAATACTTTTGTTTACTTTGATTTTGTTTTTTTGTGTTTTATTCTTAGTGTTGTCAAAGTTACACACCATATTCCTTCTCAGCAACTTGTCTTAAAGGTATTCCAAAACATTCTGGTGGTTTTTAGAGAGAGATCACGCTGTGAGACTGGAAGTTGACAAAGTGGCTAACAAACTGCTAGCATGATGTAATCCACATGTTTTACAACTTGTATTTGTACTATTCGTCACATATTTGAAAATGACAGGACATCTGCTGAAACTAGCCATGTTCATTGTTGGCAATAATTTAAATAAAATTCAGTTTTATTTTAGTTTTGGTCAAAGCCTGAAAGAGCCGCTGCAGAGGGACCAACGAGCCACATGTGGCCCCGAGCCGCAGGTTGCAGACCCCTGGTCAACCTTGATTACACAAGATCATTTTAAAAGCCCTGGCAAATGATGCATTTCTTCAAAGCATGCAAGTTTCATTACCATATTAAATAAATATCTCGTTTTGAGCAGCCCTCCTGCATTAGCTGCATATTGCTCCTGTTTGTTGAAGAATAAAGGTTTTTGTTGTAGCCGGTGCTTCGGTGCGCTCTCTAATTAAACAGTATTCACTCTCAGCCCACCGTGGGCTCAGTCTTCCCCGCAGGCTCCACCGGTGGATCAATACCAGCACTGATTGGATTGTGTTTGAGCAGCACGGCACAGACGAGCCCCTCCTAAAACCAATTAGCTGCTTTTCATCAGCTCCTGGAGCAAATGTCCCGACCAGACATGCTCTGCACGGCACTGCTGCTCTGCACTTTTTTATAGTACTTGTTAAACCAAAAAAAACTCATTTACTTCCCCGGCATTCATCTGCAGTTGAAAGCTTGTGCTGATTGAGAACGACTCAGCCAGGTGTACATTCTATTAGGGCACCTTTTCAGTCTTTAAATTCACTTTGATTGACCAAGACAGAAGCAATACCTTACAAAACAAATTGTTGTGGCTCTAAAATCCCAAGGTGGAAAAAACATTAGAATGAACATCTTTCCTTTGTTTTTATGTACAGTAGTCTCTCGTTTATTGTGGGGGTTACGCTGCAGACACCCCACCACCCCCTACGCAATAAATAAAAGTCTGCAAAGTAGCAACGTTGTATTTAGTGTGTATATATATATATATATATATATATATACACAATATATATATACACCAT
>NC_056508.1:21743217-21750334 GCF_014905685.2 Nematolebias whitei | reverse complement strand
TATATATATATATGTATATATATATATATATATATGTATATATATATATGTATATATATGTATATATATAAATTTTTTAGAAACCCTTCACATGCTCTTGCAATATTCTAAATTTTTAAACCTACGTAATTTTAACAACATATGTACAGTACTGTATATGTACCATATTTTTTGCCCTATAAGTCACAGTTTTTTATATAATTTACAAGCACTGCGACTTATACGCCAAAACGACATATTGATGGATGTTTTCCCATATTTATAAAACGATTTTTGGCTGAGATATGACCGTTTTCATTCATTCTGACTGAAAATATTGGACACTACCATTTTCAGCTGCTAGATGACACTCAAATAGTAAGGCATTCCGTTGTATCATGTAATAGGTAAAAGTGGCTATTAATTACACAGTTGGCTTCCCCATAGCCTGCCACCGTCGTCTGCCTGGAGCAACCATCAAATCAGCTTCATTTAGCTGCGCCGCCTCGGTGAAATGCAGCTGATTTGACCATCAAAGTGCGTTTATTAAGAAAAAGTTAGACTGAGACACACCTTTGCTATAATGTCGAGCAAACAAATAATTGTTTTTAGGTGTTTTTCTTGTTAAATTCTTGTTAAAGTCTTCCCGTGCACGCTCCCGCAGCCACCATTTGGCAGCCCATCGATTTTTGTCACAACACCGGCCCACATTTCCGGGTCTGGCCCATATTTCCAGGTTCTGCCCACATTTTTTCTTGTTGTCAGCAGTGACGCGTAACAAACGTGACACGTCAGATGTGACGCATAACAGATGTGACGTATATGGCGAAGCGACATATTTATGGATTTTTCCACTTTATTAGACATTTTTTGGACCGATGCAACTTATAGGGCGGAGCGATGTGTACGGCGGAAAATACGGTAGCTACTAAATTTTACTCACCAGATCTGCAGAACAGCAGCAGTTCTCGGTTCCGGTCTGACTCGGTTCCGTTTCTGCAGACCTGCAGTCACGAAGCCCACAATCAATGTTCTAAACTCTTAAACCTACTCATTTAAACAACTTACGTATATGTAGCTACTAAATTTTACTTACCAGCTCGGCAGAAAAGCAGCAGCTTGGTTCCTCTCCGACTTGGTTCTGTTTTGGCGGCAGACCTACCCTGCCGATTCTGGTTGGCTCTCTGACTCAGGATACAATTGTGTGTCGTGTACTGTACTGCACTGTACAATTTTAAAAAAATAATAATAATTTGTTGACAAACTGCGATAGAGTGAGTCGGCGGAAGTCAAACTGCGAAGTAGCAAGGGACAACTGTACTACGATCATCTGATCTCAGTTTCTCTCTAAAACGTTCCTGTATCTGACGTGTTAATGTTGCCATGAGATAACTGTAAAGAGGTTACACGAGTTGATGCCAACAAACCCTGCAGAAAAATCCAGTAATGGCTTCACGCACAAAGAGCTAAATGAATGGGAATGGATTCATTGATTTCCCAGTTGTCCAGCGGCAGCGATGTATTGATAGCCGTTTTACAGACGTTGGCTAATAAATTAAAAATAAAGTTCTATATTTTGTGACAACTTCCTCGGTGTGGTTTTTCTCTCAGCCTGTTCAGCTGGATTAATGTTGACTCTGTGCTGTGGGTTATTAGAAGATCAGAATGATCAATTGTGTCTGTGCGTTTAAACTCGAGTAAAGACGCTTTTTATTTATTTTTAGGAAAGTTGGAGAAGGACAGAGCAGCACATAGTCACAAAATGCAACCCAACTTACACCACATCTTTTAGCTTTGCTGTGCTTATTTTTAATCTTGTATTATTTATTTTACTCCAGCTTTTGGGACCGGAGTTGTGAACATTGCATCACATTTCTGTTATTTTCAGTTTGCTTAATGTGTTCCTTCCAGCCTGATCTAACCGTTTACTTTTGGATTTTGGATACTTTTGGATTGATGCAGAGATTCTTATATTTTAACGTGTAAAACATCTCCACGGTAACAAAAAAGAGAAAAATGATAACACACAAGGTATTAAATAGCCTTATTTAAACATATTAGCTGCACAGTGGGGGAAAATCTAAATATAAGCCAGGAAATGGGTGAATCCAGTTTGTAAAGCTAAACCGTACCCCTCCCTCCAACACACACGCACAGTGTTTTATCAGTTAATCTGCAGAGACAGTAATGCAATAATCCATGCACTGTTAAAGGGCTTTTATCCTTCCAGCTCCACACAGTCCTGAGAATCCAGAGAGGCAGCGATCAGCGTGTTGCTGCTCACAGATAATGGCCTTTATGCTGTCAATTCTAAACCAGACATTAAGAAGAAGCGTCCTGATGGGAGCTGGAACCATTAACGTGGAGCACCAGACCTCTGATGGGTACAGCTTTTAGAAAGTTTGCGTGCACATTTTTTACTCCTTGTGTCTGCAGGTTTTCTTGAACACCTCCTGCTGCCATAGAGGCCTCGGTTTTAAAGCCAAAGCCCCAGGGGCCTTTTTTGACCCAAGGACAATCAAAAATTATTATTCTGTAGACAGCATCACACCAAGCGCTCTGCAACCTCTCCACTGACAGGTGCAATCGTTTGTATCCACAACCTCTGCATAAAAACAGGTTTTCAGGTTTGACCTACAGCCAGCTTGTCCTCTGTCCTATTAGTGCTGTGCACACAAAGGCATGTGCACCATTAACCCCAGGTTCATATTGAAGAGAGAGACACACGGACACCCACAGCTTACTCCTGAGGCACATCGTGATTCTTTTTCCAGATGAGATTTAATTGCTGATCCAGCTGTCAATCATGGCATAAAGATTTACCTGAACCACTTATTGACTTCTCACCGGTCAGTTTAAGGCAGATGACTTTACAAAGTTTATTTATTGTTGACTGTCAATCCATGAAATTGGCAAACAGGGCACTAAAATAAATGATGTCCACTCCTACATGGAATGTGCTCTTCCATCTCATATTGCTGACCTGCCTGCAGCCCAGACATTGATTTATAGCTTCTTTCTCCATGCTCCATTAACTGCCACACTGTCTTCGATGTGATGTGCTATTTTGTGTAACCAAAGACATTTGGCCATCAGTTCTCTCCTCTCCACACTCAGGTCTCTCTTAAGTGATCGTCCACCAGGGGCAATACTAGAATCTGACCTATAGGGGTGCTTCACCCCCCAGTGATGACAATGTCTCTTGGCTTGAACAATGCAGTGGCCATTGGCGTCAGAAGCATTTGTAATGTGGGGTGGACACATTGATGGGGTGTCTGGGGTTCCTCCCCCATAAAATTTTGAATAAAATAGATGCCATTCCTGCATTCTGGTGTATTTTAACAGGTTTTTAAACATCTATGTTTACCTACATAAGTAAACACTTGATTCAATAATTATTTTAGAGTTAATGGCACAACAAGAAGTAGCGCTAAGCTAGTGGCATGCAATACAGACACGCTAGTTAAGATGCTATGAACGTAGTGCTCCGTTTTACATCACACAACCTAATAAATGCTTTGTGCAAAATCAGTTTAGTGTTAACTGCTCTGATAAAAAAAAAAAATGGAGGATTTACCTGCAGTTACCTTCGTACAGATGAACATGTGGTACTTCCTGTTTATCACTGTTGTATTCAGCTGATCATGAGGTCGGCCACAGGGCTTTATCATCTTTTACATTTTTCCAGAGTCAGTTTACGTTTTGAAAATGGAATAAACTGTATTCCACCCTCTAAACGCTCAGGATAATGCTGTCTGAATTACATGTTCCCCACTGACAATGTTTAACCTTTTTTTTCCTGATGATTTTTCATGAAAGCCCTCTGACTGCAAAGAGTTCATAATGTAAAACACATACAGTGTTTTTGGAGGAAAAAGGGGTGGAGCTCCTGTGGGTAAGGGGCGTTTATCTTCGGGACAAATTGAGGTCGCTGATTGGTCAGTTGCTGACAAGCCTGCTGGATTGATTGACAGACAGGTAGTGTTGAGGATCCGACTTATGCAAAAAAATATATATATAAATCATAGATTTTACTGGCCCGTTTGTGTCATTTATTCCATATAATTCCAAATGTATTCAATATTTTGGTGCATTTAATGTTTGAGAACTGAGTTTCCTTACAAAATCCTAATGATGGTTTATTTTTCAGGGGTGCTGAGATCAAATTTAAGGGTGCTTGAGCACCCCCCAAAAAGAGGCTCAAGTTGCCACTGTCGTCCACCTACAACAGTCATTGAATTGAGTTCTGTGGAAGATATCACTTCACTAACTTTTGGCTTCAATGAGCTCATGTTTGGAATCTGTCCTCACCCTCTAACAAAGGCTTTTCTCATGAAGAGTTTGTGTTAGTTACATTTATCCAGGATTTAAAGGAGTCTGGTTTATATTTTCAGAGAAGATCTGATTACATATGTATTTGGTGGACTCTGCCTTTGGGTAGATTTGACTGAGCTGCTGTTGTCTCAAAGTTCTCCTAAAAGCTTTTTATTGAGCATTGTTCTCTGTAGGACAGTAATGGTGATCCTTGGGTTTATTTCTGCAGGGGAGCAACGTGATGGAGGACCAAGACCTGAGGGAGATTGGAATCACAGATCCGAGCCACAGAAAGAAGATCCTGCATGCAGCACGCTCGTTCCCAAAGGTGATGAATCACTGGTTCCTGCTACGCACAGCAACACATTGTTTCTAATGGAAACGGGCCGTTACTGCTGACGTTTTAATGTTAGAATCTTAAAACTAGAATTGTTTCCATCTTTGTCATCTCTTTCCACCTGTAAAAAATATCCTGCCCTACCATAGTTCTTACTGCCTGCTATCAAAATATGGGCAATGATGATTTAGTGTGTATGTGCATTTGTCTTTAGTGTTAGCAAAATATCTTGTATACCAATGGACATATTTTATTGATTCTCGTGAGATAACCTCTACAACTGATGAAATTTTGAACACAATTTAAGATGTCTGCCACAGCTAAGCAACATTACCCAACCTATAAATGGCTAAGTCAGTTAGTTTTACAGCCAGCCATCCATCCATCCATCCATCCATCCATCCATCCATTATCTTTTACCCACTTCTTCCATTTTGGGTCACGGGGGTTGCCGGTGCCCATGTCCAGCAATCACTGTGCGAGGGGCGGGGTTCACCCTGGACATGTCGCAAGTGTTTTACAGGCACTGAGCTAAAATTTAGCGTGGTATTTGCTGAGAGTAATCCATAACACATACCGTATTTTCCAGCGTATAAGTCACTCCGGAGTATAAGTCTCATCAGTCAAAAAAAGCATCATGAAGAGGAAAAAAAACATATAAGTTGTTTTGGCGTATAAGTTGCGTTTATTATGTGTCACCACTGACCTGTCGAGTTTATTAGGCGTTTATTTAATGGTCAAAACATCCTGGGCGGCGCAGCTACATCCATCCATCGCAGCCGAAGCTGCTAGCTCTCCAGCGTTTCTCCGCCTGCACCAGCTGAGTGAAGCGAGTGCACACGGGAGGACCCGCTGTTGCAGTTCGTAGAACTTTAACAAGATCAACACTATGTTTGCTCAACATTATAACAAAGGTGTGTCTCATTTTAACTTAAAAAAAACCCCTGCCACTTATACGCCGGAAAATACGGTACTTCACGCTTTAATAAATCAGACTAAGTGTTGGATTACTGCATGAGGTTATCTTATTCACTGTCATTTTATAAAGTTTAACCAACCATAATGGCTATGACTCAGTCCCTTGTCAGCATCAGATGATCTTAGGTTAAAACTCGTGAACAAAAGATGGCGGGCGATATGCAGTTTTTTCAAGAAATACCAAACCTTTAACCGCATACGTTTTTAAGCAAACCTGAAACATTTTGTAAAACTTTTACATTAGTTCACAGTCACCACTGAATATTTTCAGAGTTCTGAGTTCATGTGCAACTGATCAGTCACTTTATTTCTCTGAGATTTTAGTTTGTGACTCTTATTTATGATTGAACCAGTGGACTGAAGTGCAGGGTGACATCAAAACACATCAGTCTTTACCAATTTTGCTGTAAAATATTTAATTCCTGCCTATTTTGATTAATGTTTTGTGTTGACTAACCCATCAGGAACAGATATATCTATGATGTCACCATTTGTAGGTGGAGTTATTGGCTTATTGAATTATCTGAAATCGTTTTGTTTTGTGTCCTGTGTATGAATAAAGAAACATTCCTTATGTAGCTTGAAACTTGTGCAAGTGGCGAGTTTTTTAAGGAAAATCACTCAACCGTTAAGAAAAAGAGTTACAGAGAGCGAAGTAAAAAGTGGCCCAGTTGTAATTGATAAAATGTTCTCCTCCAGGTGAAAGCTTTGGGATGTGACGGCAGCAGCTCTCTGTCCTCCTGGCTGGAGAATCTGGGTCTCCATGAGTACTTGCACAGCTTCCTGGCCAGCGGCTACCGCACTCTGGACTGTGTGAAGAACCTGTGGGAGCTGGAGATCGTCAATGTGAGTCACAGCGACGTTAACGTGGGTTGTGAGGAGTATCGGAGGGTGAAATTACTTTCAAAGTCTGTTCAAAATGTCTGTTTGACAGCTCTGAATATGAATACACAAAGATGGCTCCAATACATGATTGTAGGACGGAAGAAACATTCACTTTGGGAGAAACTCAGTTATTTGTAAAAAACATACTCTGAATATTCAACATCAAAGTTCTGGGAAACATCTTCTCTCTTTATATTTCAGTGTAATGTCGCCTTTTCCTCTCAGTGTTCTAAAAATGCTCTATCAAAGAATGATGATAATTTAGAGAAAGTGCTGAGCGCTGAATGACTCTGCTTCAACTTGCTGAAGAAGCTGAAACCGAATTGTTAAAATAAAATATAAAACATAACACTAGCTAAAAGTAGCCATACAGTAACTAGAAGTTAATAGTAGCAAAAGGCAAGGTAAATGAAGAACAAGTGGTAGCTAAAACAGCAAAATGTTGGCAAAAATTAGCAAAACATGACGAAAATGTAACAAAAGGCTAGCTAAAAGCTAAATGTAGAACAAGGCTGTCTAAAAGCTAAAAGTAGCAAAATACTGGGCAAAAACAGCAAAATGTTAGGCTAAAAGTATCGTTAGGCTAAAAGTATCGTTAGGCTAAAAGTATCCAAAGACTAGCTA
>NC_056508.1:21737125-21743207 GCF_014905685.2 Nematolebias whitei | reverse complement strand
AAATACTGGGTAAAAACAGCAAAATGTTAGGCTAAAAGTATCGTTAGTTTAAAAGTATCAAAAGACCAGCTAGGACCTAAATGTATCCAAAGACTAGTTAAAAGCTAAAAGTAGCAGAACTTTAGCTAAAACCTAAAAATAGTCTAAAAGACAAAAATAGAGCATGTTTGTTGAAGCAGATTTCCAATGGAACAATGTTTTGAATGGTCTGAGGAGATTCTAAAGTTGTGTGATTTATAGGGAAAATATTTGTAAATAAATTTAAATATTTGAAAAGTATAAAAGTGTCTAAAACAGTTAAAAAAAAGTCACATCACTCATGTCCTGAATGAGCTGAACGTTTTCATATACGAACGACAAAAATTGCACAAAACATGCGAGCCTGTAATTTTAATTAAATCTCTTGTTACGACCTACCTTTAAATTTTACAAATGTTATTTTCCCTGCTTTAGATGAAACCTTATTTTAACTCTTAGGTGCATTGCAGCCAGCTGTGGATGAGACTTCCTGTGTGTTTTTATCAGCAGGATTTGATGTTGTCTGTGTAAACATGCATATCTTCATACTAACAGTCAACAGAGCAAGACAGACTCCCACAAGTTTTTTTAAGATTAATGTGTTGAACAGCAAAGACATGTTTTGTAATTACCTCATATTTTTCTTGTGATGTCAGATATGCTTCTCCGTGTCTTAAGAAAATAATTTTCAGCTTTATCGTTCTCCCAGGTGTTAAAAATTACCTTGCTTGGTCACAGAAAACGCATCATTGCCTCCTTAGCAGAACGGCCTTACGAGGAGCCTCCTGTCAAACCTCCTCGCTTGTCTCAGATCAGGGTGAGGACTCAGACCAACACTTTGTAGTGATGATGACTTTTCTCACTTGACATTTTTAGCCTATAAACAGCTAAACATAAAGATGCAAAGAAACGTGAATAAGACATTGTCAGCCATCAACAGTCTGTCCCTAACGGTATAAACTGTCTGGCTGTGTGTGTGCAGTTCCAGGACCTGCCTGGGTCTCAGACCTCGTCTCCGCTCAGTCAGATGGACTACACAGGACGCTCCATGGACCCTCTGCTGCCTGCAGGGGAGCAGAGCAGAAAGAAAGTTCCAGATACGGAGTGTGATGTTAGCCAGAGATACTGCAGCGGACGACTCAGACAGGTGTGGGCTTTAGCTGTGTTACGGACTCATCAAGAGGCCGCTTGTCAGACATTTAAAGATCATTCTGGTGTTTCTCTCAGGAGCAGTATGAAGAGGTGCATCAAGAGCCCCGTCTGACCCTGCGGCCGCCTAGTTTAGCAGCACCGTACGCCCCGGTGCAGAACTGGCATCACCAGCCTGAGAAACTCATATTTGAATCCTGCGCATACAAAGCCAATGTACACGATAACATTATTACTGTTTGACCTCAGTTTACTCTGTTCCCCGTCACTGATGTGTTCCGTCCTGTTTGTGCAGTACCTTGGCTCCATGCTCATTAAGGAACTGAGGGGTACCGAGTCCACGCAGGATGCTTGTGCCAAAATGCGGGTATGGACCAAGTCTTTTCTCTATCAGGGGTTGCACAGACCTGCACTTTGAGGGACACGTGCATCACCTTCCTGTGGTTTTGTGCCTGTTTTTCTTCCAGAGGTCCACAGAGCAAATGAGAAAAGTCCCAACGATCGTCCTGTCGATCACCTACAAGGGTGTGAAGTTCATCGACGCAGCCAACAAGGTAACCGTGTGCTCTGCGTGCCTTCACGTATTCCTGCTTTCTTTTTAGCTGTAAATTATAAGACTTCTCACTCGTCACCTCGTTGTATTTTGAAATATTAATTCTCGCTGCTTGTTCCAGAAGAAATTGTTTCACCTCTAGTTTTATGCGTCATGTGCAAATTAACACAAGGTCAACAATGTAATGGGATTTACCTGTATAAATAAAGGTTGATTGATTGATTGATAATGAAATTCTTAGGACGAGAAGAACTGTCTCGGATGCCAAAAAATAAATAAAATCATGCAGCAAAAATACTAAAAACATACAAAAAAAACTATACTACTAACTAATATACTGTAGTGAACCAGATGACCTCAAATATACCAGATGGACAGAGACTGTTATTTTCATTGATCTGAATAAGTCTGAACCATCTGATGAACTTTCTTTCTTGAATTAATCAAGCAGAAAAGACAATTCTTTATAATCATTACTGTCTTACAAATGTTTTGATAATCAAATTGTGTTAGTTCACTCAATGCTTTACAGGTTGAAAAGAACTACTAATTTTTATTTTACATAAACAGTAAGTAATGATTTTTGTTCCTCATTCAGAGAAGAAATCACCTGAATATGCCTTTCTTGATTTTCTGTCTGAAATGAGCAAGCTGTCGTAAGTATGTGAAAGGTTGGTCTTCGGTCAACTAAAATGTTTACTGAAGAAGAAATGTCATGTTTAAACTTTTTCAGAAGATTACCAAGAGTAGACTCCAGAAAGTCTGCTGCTTCTGCAATAATCTTTTCTGTATGTTAAACAAGTTTCATTCTCTGACCTCGACTGTTGATAAACACCTTACGTCAAAAACACACCTCTTTCTGGTCCTTCCACGAATCAGAAAGCTCTAAACTGAACAGGAAGTAAACTCATTTAAAATGTGACAACTGCCCAGTTCAAGTTAGAATGAGAGCTGACAAGAGAATGAGAGTTCTGAGAGATGCAACCGGTTATGAAGAGTTTGGAGTTATGAAGAACCAGGGACGTTTGGGATTATAAGTCTGTTTTGAGCTAACCACGCACGACTCTCCGAGGATTTTTAGCTGTGCTTAACGGAGGCGCTGGAAACAGTCTGAAGGATGCTTACTGAGCTGATCTATCGTCAAACCAGGTAAAGGCTTCTTCTTCGACTAAAGTGTACCGTGGACGGGCTGAGGATCTGACGGAGCGTGCAATTTCTGGTTAAACAGATTAAACTTCCCTCACACAGTTCTCTGTAAGATAATCTCCTTTCACTCTAAAACCCACCTCTCTCTCTCATAAATCAGTACAGATATTTTAGAAATATCTTAAGCAAAGTCCTCAAATCACCGCCGAGTGATTTGAAGTTCATTTTCTGTGAAACTGTCTGTTATTATTTTCATATTTTGCCAAATTAATGTAAATGTTTGATGTTAAACTTTGATTCTGAAAATAAATGATTCCATTCATTTGATGGGTCAAAGATAAATAACGTCTCTCGTTACATTTCTGTTAAATTCAATGCACGACATTTACAGTCAGAAAAATGAAGAACTCGTGAATATCGTATGCATATATAATTCATATATTTGTCATACAACAAGTGACACGTACCTCACGTGACTCACTACAATACTAAGAAAAACATATTAAAAAATACTACTGAAATACTAAAAAACAAGGCGCCAAAAGTGAAAAAGAAAAACATCTACAGTGTGTTAGCAGTGAGGATCTTTCAACATCATGGTTCTGTTCTGTTAGCGGCGTGGTCGTGTTAGCAGGTCCGGTCCGCAGCTTGATGGTAATAAGGACCACAGCAGCTGCCCTCACAGACCGCAGTCTAGAACCGGGTCCGGCAGACCGAGAACATCCCAGGTTTCCCAGCGGAACCGAACGTGTCCGTACCGCGTGTGTAGACAGATGGAGGATCTTGTTAGCAGCGTTAGCAGGTCTTGTTAGCCGTCTTCACGTTCCGACACTTCACTTCTAACGTGCGTGCTCTTTTGGGTGCAGAACATCATCGCAGAGCACGAGATCCGCAACATATCCTGTGCAGCCCAGGACCCAGAGGACCTGTGTACGTTTGCCTACATCACTAAAGACCTTCAGACCAGCCACCATTACTGCCATGTCTTCAGCACCGTGGATGTGGTAAGGACACGTTTACTGTAAAAAAAAAAAAAGTTTTGTCTCAGAGTTAAATCAGTTTATTATTTATTAAATTTATTTCATTTTTTCTTCAGATTAGCCGCAGTGCTTGAAATAGTTTTTTTTACCTTTTATCTGCTATTCCTCAGGCGGTTGTGGTTTTTTGGTGTCTGACAGAAGAGCAGTAACTCTGCAGCATTCATCAATATTTTAACCTGTGCTGACCATTTTGCTGCTCTCATGGTCCAGGAGAGCCAATCCTCACTGCATGAAGAATGTCAGAGCTGGTTCATATTTAGCGCAGAGGAAAAGACAAATGTGTCAAACGTCAACTGGTCCATGTGGCGCAGTTGTCTCAGACCCTGAAGGTTTTGTCCTTATTCTCACAAGCGTGCCCGTTTTCTAGTCTAAGGTGCTTATTCACATCAGGAAGCTGTCACGACTACAACATAATCCAGCATGTTTAGGTGACAGAAGATGCTTCTTCATGTTACAGTTTAGCTTATTTTTTCTAGAATTTAAATAGTCTCCCTGCTTTCTTTGTCTGTGTAGAACCTGACTTATGAGATTATACTAACCCTGGGCCAGGCCTTTGAGGTGGCCTATCAGCTGGCTCTGCAAGCGCAGAGGTCCAAACAGCAGCAGAATCTCCCCGGAGGAACCAGCTCAGAGCTCATTGAGACCAGGTCCAGTCGGCCTGTGCCCAAACCACGGGGCAGTGTTCGGAAGTCAGGGGTGAGTTGGACATTAAGCACCTTACTATTTGGAATTAAATCCCCAAAACACATTAAATTAACATATTGTATCTTTCTGACTTCACTGTGCTGGTGTCTCTGTGGACATTAAGAAACTGACTCCACCTCAGAGACGCATCACACGTGTCCAGCTGCTGCTCAGCTGAATAATTAAAAACACAATTTCATTCTTACTGTCAACTTTCAAGATCAGGTTTCATTCAGCTCAAGTGTTTTGATGAATAAATGCACTCAAGCACAATGACAATACTTACTGATGAGACTCCACCTCCAGGTCCTCTGGACGAGTTCTTCTTTGTTGAAATGTTTCATATTTTATCCAAAGGACTTCTTCAGTTTGAGGAGCTGCAACAAATTCAGTCTTATAAACAGCACTTTCTCATAGCTGCTTATAGAACAGTTTGCTGCAGCTCCTCACACTGAAGAAGTCTTTTGGATAAAAGACGAAACGTTTCAACAAAGAATAATTCGTCCAGAGGACCTGACTCGACCTTGTTAGATTATTGAGCATGCATCAGGAGACTCCAGTTTATGTGTCTTAGACCTGGACTCTTTAACTCTGCAGGTCTTCTCTGTCCTTTGTGCTTTTTACTGTTTTCCCTTAAACTCTGTCTCATTCTGTCTGTTGGTTGTTGTTTCTGTACGTCCCACTCTTCCTCCTTCCCATCCCATCACTTTGCTTCCCAGGTCTTCCCTCCTTTATCATCTCCACCCTCTCTCACCATTTTTATTAGAAAAAACATTGTTATTTATTTATGTATTAATATGGTTATTGTATTTTTTTACTGATTGTAGAAAATAGGGGTGCACTGACCGATTTATCGGCTCCGATTTCCTTAATTTTGGGAAATCGGACGATACTTTCACGAGAAACCGATTTTACAGATTTTTTTTGTTTGTTTTCACAACATTTGTCTAAACTTCATTTATATTTCAGAGCACTACCTCATGGCCAGTTAAAACAAGCTTGTATTGTTTCTAGGATATTGTTTAAGGGTATGTTTTTCAATAAAATAAGATTGTAAAATTGAAGGTGCATTGTGACCTTATAACACTGACGGTGTCGCTTATAAAACAAAATCGGTATCGGCAGGTCAGACTTTTTAGAAATCGGTGATCAGTGATAGGCCAGAAAACTGAAATCGGTGCGCCCCTAGTAGAAAACAATAAATCACACATGCTGGGCGGCTGTGGCTGAGTGATTATAGCAGTCGTCCTCCAATGCAAGAGTTGGGGGTTCGATTCCACCTGCAGTCACATGTTGGAGTGTCCCTGGGCAAGACACTGAACTCCTCATTGCCTCTGACGTGTGTCCCATCAGTGAATGAATGTGATAAAGCTCTGATTATTCTTAGTATAAATCTAGCAGAGTGCTGTATGAATGGGTAAATGAGGGCACAGATTGTGTTGTAAAGAGCTTTGAGTATCTTGATCAGATAGAAAGGAGCTATATAAGTACA
>NC_056508.1:21703343-21732125 GCF_014905685.2 Nematolebias whitei | reverse complement strand
ATTGAAACTCTCAGAAAGTAATGGCTGGAATGGAGTCTACCCAGTTTGCTATGGCTGCCACAGCTAATAGACCCTAGCCAACAGAAAATGTAGCTAACATTTGATGTGGTAGTAGGTGAGAGTCATCCCCAAAGCATACACTAATCACTAACAGATTGCATGAGATCTCACAACATTGAGTGAGATTGTGCATAAGGTTATTTTTAAAGTTTGAACAATCTCACTCAATGTTGTGAGATTGCATGATTTAGGAAATGACAAAGTTGTAGCAGCTACAACTTTGTCATTTCCTAAATCATGCAATCTTACTCTGAAGCGGCGGTGTTTTATTATTGTTTCAGAAATGCAAGGCTTGTAGTTGTCAAATACATTTAAAAGCATGTTAGAAAATCACACGTTTTGGTTAATCGAGAGTGGCTGTAAATTATTAATACACTGCTGAACAGTTATTTCCCGCAACACATGAAGTATTCAATCTGTTTGGTCAAATATCTGCAAAAACTATGGCAGGGCTGAAAATTTCTGCAGCAGCTACTGGCTGACAGAAAACATATTGAAGGAGTCACTTACACCTAATACAAGGTGGGATATGTTAGAGAGCATCTTATGTTTGATTCCATAACTAGTGTGAAGGTGCCACATGTTTGTTCAGAAGGTGAGCTGCAGAGATGTAGAGGTCCATGTAGGTTCAATGTAAATGTCTGGAAACTCATTTTTACAGCTCGTCCAGGTGCTTTGAAATGTCAAACACAGGCAGGCTCCTATAATGGGCCTGACTGTGGTTGCTGTGTGTCTCGCAGCTCTCAGAATAATGTTTTTGATAAATGTCAGCACACGCAGCCTGTTTAGTCTGCACAGAAAGATCCTGTCATTAGTGTGAGATGTGAACAGCAGCATGAAGCGTCATTAAACGTGTGTGGAAACAGTTGCTGTTTAGATGCAAAGCTTCTGACGCTGTCTCTCGTTCTCTGTCCCTACAGGGGGATATGGTGGACCAAGAGGGGGGGTCTCAGTCCCAGGCCAGTGCCGCATGGCTCATGGACCCCAAGGACTCCAAGCGCACCATCAGCACTAAGTACGAGACTACCATATTCTGAGCTGACCCTTCCTGCTCGTCCTCGTGGGTCTGGTCTCACTTGTCCTTCGTCCCCTCCTCCCATGTGCCTTTCACTGTGACTCGGCCTCCTTCCTTGCGCTGGACACCCACTTCCTTTATTGTCTCTGACGCAACCTGTGACAGTTTCCCAGCAGCTGGTGCTTCTTTTTAACCACAGCTTCCACACTTGTTCCTGAACACAAGTGACACTTTTCCACCTCGTCACCTTCGTTTTAGCCAAATCCCACTGCAGTCTTGTTCCATCTTGCATTCTCTCCTACCGTCTTCGCCGCTTTCCTTTTGTCAACTGTCAGATGTTTCTCTCGGTGAATCTGCTCTTTCTTTCCCGCTGCATCAGGCGACGGCCGCTCTGAAGGCTTTTCACTCTGTTCTTTCACCTCCTGACGACTCAGCGCGCTGACAAAACCAGATTAACCACGTTCAAGAGCGACCCGCTACACTCGTGCTGCACCTGGATGCTCAGGTTTTCCAGAGGAGACTGTGGAGCTGCTCCTGTAACTCTATGCATCAGTCTGACTTTAGCAGACTGTCTCTGTGCAGTGGGATGCACTTGTTTTAGAGATTACACGCAGGGATTAACAGGAGAGGGAGATTTCCTACTGTTAGCTGCCTGCTTGAAGCCAAATCAGGCTAGGATCTTAGCACTGTGATGAAAATCTTTTTGAGTTGGTTTATTTCATTATTTTTGTGATGACGGGTTAAAAAGAGCACCGAGGACGAGAAGGTCCTAGCTGCTCCGGACTAATGATGGTCCAAACTGAGCAAAATTACATACGTCTTCTGTTTTTGCTGTTTTGTCACATTGAAATGTTTTAGATCATTAAACAAATGTTAACGCCAGACAACAATAATCTTAGTAAACACAAAATGTAGCATGCATCAGGACAAAATGTAGTTGTCAAATTTTATTCAACTATCCAAATCAACTTGGCCTTATGTGGAAAAAGTAGCTGTCCCCTTGTTAAATCGTAATAAATCCACTTAGATTGTTTTTGGAAAGCAGGGATCAGCTTCACTCGCCACAGTCAGAGCTGATTACTGCCAGATCTGTAGAATCAAGAAATCTCTGAAATAAAGTCGTTGTTCACAGATGGAGAAAGCAGAGCAGGAGTGAACCGGTCCAGGAGTAGCCAACCGAACAAAATTATTCCAAGAGCGACTCGACGACTCATCCAGGAAGTCCTAAAAGAACCTGGAACAATGTTGGACGCCCTGCAGGCCTCACCTGCCTCAGTTAAAGTCGACATGTGAATCGACAAGAAGAAAAATGACCCGTGACACGTTTGCCAAAAACATCTTGACGATCCAGGCGGCACGGTGGAGCAGTTTATAGAGCTGCCGCCTCTCAGCCAGAAGGTCGCCAGCTCGAATCCCAGCTAGGGGGCCATTCTGCGTGGAGTTTGCATGTTCTGTTCATGCACGTGTGGGTTTTCTCCGGGTACTCCGGTTTCCTCCCACAGACCAAAAACATGCATGTTAGGCTGATTGGTTACTCTAAATTTTCCTTAGGTGAGAAAGAGAGAGTGAATAGTTGTTTGTCTCGTTTGTCTCTATGTGATGGACTGGAGACCTGTCCAGGGTGTCCCCCACCTCTCGCACAGTGATGGCTGGATATGGGTGCCAGTGACCCCCATGACTCGAAAGGGAAGAGGTGGATAAAAGATAATGGATGGATCTTGATGATCCCCAAGAGTCATTACAGTAGTCCCTCGTGTATCGCGGGGGATCTGTACCCTGAAGACCCGCAATAAGGGAAAAACCGCAAAGTAAGAATAGTAGTACAAGTAGTAAGTAGTAGTTTATTTTATTATTTATATAGATATATATTCAGGTGTTTTAAATCCTTCCCACACTCTTGCAATATTCTAAACAATGTTTCTAAACTCTAAACGCTCTAAAAGGGCACAGAATGTCATGATTTCAGCTTTTTGCCTCCTGCAAGCGCTCTTGGCCACGCCCACTTCTTCGCTCCCCACGCTGAACATCTGATCAGGTGTTTAACTGCAGTAGGAAGTTTATCCTGCAGTATGGACTGCACAAATGTGCAGCAGGTGCTAAATAATTTAAAATAATTTATTTAAAATAAAAATTTCACGCCGATCGTGTGGCTCATCCATCAATCAGCCAATTGTGTGTCAGGTCCAATCTTATTTTGAAAAACCGTGATAAACGAACCGCAAAGTAGCGAGGGACCACTGTACACCTATCTTAAAACCAACCTTTATCTCAGATTAAGAACCTCATACAGTCCAACACGGTGGTGGTGTGGAGCTGCTTTGCTGCTTCAGAACCTGGACGACTTGCTGTAAATGATGATTTCTGCTCTCTGCCAGAGTATCCTTTAACGATCTGAATGTGTTTACTGTGACAAAACAGCCGAAACATGAGATATGTGTAAGGGCGCAAACACCTTTTCACAGCACTGTTTTGAAACACGATGCTTCTTCCAAAGTGAACTGACTACAACTGAGCACCTTCACTAAAATGTCTAAGATTAAGTGCACGTCCTCTGTCCTGTCATGTATTCGTTCTTTTTTCCAACACCTGCCTTCACCCTGTCTGCACTCCCTTTCTGTTTCTGTTGCCAATGCCTCCATGTTTACAGCCCTGCTGGTACAAAGAGGTCATCATTATGTACATGTACACAAACCACATCGATTCATTGTCCCTTTTACTCCATGTTAATCTCCCTGTTTTGTGTGTATGTCTGTGTGTCTCCTCCCCCCACACCTCCCATAGCTGAACACTGGCCGCTCCTGATCAGTAACGCAACACAGGAATGGCCCAGGGCTGATGTGTTTGTTAGTATTTTTGGAACGGTGACCCACTTCCCGCACAGCAGATCACATCATCGATCAGATCACACCTGCAGCCGGAGGCAAAGACGTCGAAACACTCCCCACCCCCCTCCTCCACACCTTCATAACGCCTCCTGTCCGTGAGAGAGTGATGGTGTCTTTGTGCGACGCAAGAGTGGGATGTAAAATGTTGAGCGTTCGCTTAGAAATGAGTTAAGTGTTTACTGTTTGAGGAAATGTAGCTCGCCTGCAGGTGTCAGTGCAGAAAAGTCAGCGGTACAAATGAGGAAGGTGAACTTTTCTTAGAGACCTCACACTGTAGCGACGCACTCCTTCCTCTATCCAAACCTAATGACGTCCGCTTAGTGTGGAATCCTGCCTGGGAGGAACCTCTTAACCAAACTCTACACTACAAAGTCTCTCCTAAAATGAAATCCCAGGTTTTTATTAGCTTTGTTTTCTAGATTTTTACATGTTTGGGGCGGCGTGTCATAATGCTGGATCCTGTTTGGTTCACTGTGGCTCCCTCTCCCCTTCCATTCACTTCATGTTGATGAGATTTATCACCAGGCCGGTACGACTTTAGATTTGTAGCTGCACCACAGAACAGTTGTGCACTGCATGCGTCTCTAGCTAATGTGCAGTATGTTGACTGTTCACGGTACTGTTTGGTCTTTCTGTGTGTCTGGGCACATGTATGTCCAACCGGTACGATAACACGCTGTCCTCAGCTCGCCGGTGTCGGCACCTTCAGCCCCACCGGCCCGGTCATGTTCTGCTTTTGCACATAGCCAAGGATCAGGAGACTAATCTGATAACTATGATGAGAGCGATATTGTACATAATTTTAGTATTTTGATACTTGAATGATTTTTGCTTTTATAGATATCTATATACATGTATGTATATGTATGTATGTATGTATATGTATGTATGTACGTATATAATTTTTGTCAAAGCAGAGAAAAGGACTATGTCTTTGAAAATGAAACATATCAGGAATAAATACCCTGTGATTTAAAAAAAAAAATAGTCTGAGAAATTGACTCAGAAAGAGGGACCTCATTTTAGGATAAAAAAAAAAAAAGATTGTAAATAATCTTGGGCTTCCAGTCTTTTTATGGTTATTTTTTATAACTGTTCAACGAATAAATGTTGGGCTTAGAATCCATGTCTCTGAGTCTTTATTTCTCTTTTTGTTGTTGTTTTATTGCAGCTCCTCTGCACCAGCTGACAGGAACATCTACAATTTTGAGATGATGAACTTGTTCAGTGGAAGCATCAGGATGAAGATCTTCATTTACTTTTTTAGTAGTACTTTTGTTGATGTGTGAAACAAAAGGAAAAACAAGCTTATGTTAATGTTTACAGCCGACAGCCTCAGTCTAATAAGCTCTTCTCAATATAAGAACAATGTTGGGTTCATTTTATGTAAATGCTGACTCAGCATTTTGTTTTTTTTTAGCTTCTACTGTTCTGCTGCTTTTAGCTACTACTTTTTGGCCTTTAACCTGTTGCTACTTTTAACTGCTATTGCGCCACTTTTAGCCTTTTATTCCTTGTTTAAGCTAGCCTTTTGCTAATTTGATGTTTTAGCTTGCCTATTGCAATTTTTAGCTTTTAACCAGCCTAATACTATTTTTTGTTTCTAGCTATCATTCTACTACTTTTAGCTTTTTGCTTTTTAACTTTTAGCTTTAGACTATCCTTTTGCTTATTTTAGCATTTAAGCCATATTTTTTTCATGGAAAACCTATAAACAGTTAATACGTACGTTATAGATAGCTTTTTGATTGACCTCAGCTTGGACAAATAGTTTAGCTCTGGATTGGACTGATGAGCTAATGTCTACTGTGAGTGGGATCGAGGCCAAAGTGGATCACTGTCATCTTAAAACATCATTTATCTTTATTTAGCTCTATTTGGCCAAACTGAGGTTAATGATCAAAGAGCGATCTAGAACAAGGAAGATATTAACTTTTCAACAAAATCCCATTTAATAGCTTTTTTAAAATTTACTACAACTTTTATGATTTCAGTCCCACATGCTGAATGTGTGTGTATTATTATCAAATTATAAAATCTATTCAGTATACAATGATTTATGACATTATGCCTGTGGTGGTAAATCAAGTTGTGTAAACCTGAGTGTGCAGTGAAATCATTATTTGATGCATGCGGCTACAAACAAAATGTCAGCTGAGGTGGCTAAATGAATTTTCACGTAAATGTTCCACATATCTGGTGTTCTTCTTGAAAAATGAAAAGCCCCTATAGTGAAACTGGTCAATGGATAGTTCTGCTTTTTGTGCAAAGTCCCTCTTTGTGTCCTCAAGCTGATGATAGTATTCAGACACTGAGGATGCTGCTGTGGAGCAACAAGAACACTTAATATTTCAGGGTTTATTACATTAAGTGCAAACAAGTACTCCAATCTATATGACAGCTGGTTAAGAAGAAACGAGTCGTAAAAAGAAAATTAATTATCTACAATGAAGAACAAACCTACATTTAGATGGACGATAGAAAATTAAACTTTTTATTATAAATTGTGTTTAGTCTTTTTTTAAACACATTTTAGGGGAAAAATAGAATTGTATTTTTTTTTTCAGAATGTTTCAGTTAAAACGCATAAGACAATTTATTTTATTTATTTAAAAATTTAAAAAAAAGTCTTAACATATTTGGGTTTCGATCTCGTTTTCCTGCTGAAATTGTCTCCATGGCAACGCGTTAGGGCTCTTCGCTCTGATTGGTCCTTCACGCTGACTGTTTCCGGAAGTGAATTACCTCGCTTCTCCGCCTGGCTGCCGCAGGTGTTTGCTACCTGCTCGATGTGTCGCGGCACTTTCTTGCAGTTGGACTTCCAGGAACAGCTGAGCGGGTTTTCAGAGAGTGGGGGGATTCATCTGAAATGACCTGACACCGTGAAAGAGCTCCGTGTGCGTGTCTGTCTGCGGGGACGAACCGCGGCGACAATTCACGATTTCAAAGTTTCTCTCAGCTCAGGTAAGTGAAATTCCATGTTTTTATTTTTTTATTTTTTTTTACTTAAGTTGTGAAAATGAAAGTGACTGTTCTTTAAATATCAAAAACCGACTAGAGTGTGTAATTAATGGGATTTTAAGCTTTCAACTTTAGATTTCGACTCTTCTACTAGTTGTTCAAAAAGCACAAGACCTTGTAACTTTTAGTTTTTTTACTGAACCAGCAGAGCTGCTCATGATCGTTCTGCACAGTGAGACCTCATTATGTTTTATCTTTGTACATTTTGTAGTTCTGAACGCTGAGTCAGAAAAAGTGCAGGTATTGGCACACACACAGAAAAAGAGTCATTCAAATAGTTTAAGTTAGACAAGCTGCTAAGCTAAACATTAATAAAATATTTCCCTTCCTTCCAGCAGGTTGACAGTGGCTCATTGTGTTATTCCAGCTCTGACCTTTTTGTTTAATGGTAATGATTAAACCAGTTCAAGCTGACTGTCTGCCTCTGAGCACATACTTCACATATTTTGGACCCTTCATGTTCCAACTCTGTAATTTAACTCTTTAGATTGTCCATGATGGCTGCTCTCTCCTTTTTTCACTTTATTGAACAACATAACAGAACATAAGAACAAATGACAATCTCAAATTACAAATTTTGTATAAACATGTAAAAAAAAAAAATCCTCTGTCATACCTTCTAGGGTCAACATTTGCATAAACAAGTTAACATATTGTTCAGCTCAAATTAACACGGATGGCTGCTTTTTAACAAGTCTGCCTCTCAAACTTGCACAGAAATATAGAGCTTGTTTTCTCCCTGCTGTTTGTGAAATTGTGTTTGCATTCGAAGCGGAGTACAGTCACGTCAGAGCGCCTGGCAGGACCTAAAAGTTGCCTGAAAGCCAAAAAAGCAAGTAAAGTGACATTCCTGTCCCCATGAGGCCTGATTCAGCTGTGGGCGCAGCGAGCTTTGCCACTGCTGCCCTGCAGGTTTGTTGTCTTGTTCAAGGTGTTGGCTTGGATGTTTCCCTCCGCTCTGCTGATGGGATCGTCTTAATGGGAGGGACAGTCATTAGCAGCTGTTGAAGCTTTTCATGGGGAGGAGGCTTCATATTTTGTCAACGGGCATTTGTTTTTAAGAAAACTCATGTCAGTGTGGGTGTTGGTGATCATGTGTCATCAACTGACTTTGAGAAGTCTGTGTGCCAGCAGGTTGAAAATGTCCTCGTCTTTTTAAACTGCTTACTCTTAAATAAATGACATGTTTCAACACATACCCTGACCTCTAACAGGTCACATGAGACCTTTTGTTTAAAACGCTCAAGGCCGTGGGTAATGTGCAATCCTTTAGCGATTGCTTGAACAACTTGGTTTCCTCTTAGAAGGACGTTTTAGAGCACTGTTTATGTTTCCACTTATTTTAGGAACGCTGAAGACAACCCAGCACAGAAATGGCTCATTTAAGACTTTTGATTGACTGGATTTTAGCTGTTGATCTCGGTGGTTCTGCTGTTGTGGTATTGTCGGATCTGACCGCAGAGTTGACGGCAACATTCTTCTTTCCCTCCTTGACTCATTCATTAAAGAGACAGCCCTTTAATGGTTCCAGTTGTGCCTGTCAGATTGGAGTTTCTTCATCCTTGTAGTCCATCCATCCATCCATTATCTTTTACCCGCTTCTTCCATTTTGGGTCACAGGGGTCGCCGGTGCCCATGTCCGGCAATCACTGTGCGAGGGGCGGGGTACACCCTGGATAGGTCGCAAGTCCATCACAGCCTTGTAGTGCTTCAATAGTGCCCACTTTTGATTCTGGTGTACCCCAAGGCTCTGTCTTGGGTCTCTTTCTTTTCTGATGGTGACCTTTTTACTGTTGACCTATAAATCAGTTTACTGCACCAGCAAATAGCTATGCATCTATTCAGTTCTTGTTGGACTCTCTCAGAGAAGCACAAATAAAGGGGGCAAAGACAAACTTCCTTCAATTCAACCTTTATTTATAAATCACATTGTGCCTCGAAAACTCTTTTACAAGTGAGACGTGTTTAGACAGACAACAAAAGGTTTTGGGGCAAAAAAAAAAAATCTTAACAGGCTCTCAATCTTTGGCCAAAGATAGATAGCCTGAAAATGGAAAAAAAAATTAAAAAAAGTTGCACGCACATGGTGACGCCGACATTCTGCAGGGGAGGGGGGACGCAAGATCCTTAATCTGAACAACAAGAAAAGGAAATTATTTTGACAATTTGATATCCTAAACTGTTTAAACAAAAATTGGTGTTTATTTTTATTTTTTTTACTGTCAGCCATTATGTTTGAATTAATATTGGTTTGATTTTTGACAGTGCTTTTAAACTACATAAACAGATGAGCTTGGCTGTTATGTTGAGTTTTTTCCAACAAAGTCTCCTCAAGAAAAGGTTACGGTCTACTTTCCATCCTATCAGGTAGACCATAATTGATGCCTTAATTACACATGGCTTGGATTACTGTTATTCTTTATTTCTAGGCTTTATTCTGTCAGCACTTACTGGACGTGCCTGTTGAAAACGCAGCAGCTTGTTATCTGATGGAAGAAAAAGCATGATCATATGATCACACCTGTTTCAACCTCCCTGCACTCGCCTCTTGTCCACTTGAATATCCAGTTCACCATTTGATTAATTACAAAACAACATTTTTATAATATAGCACCACCTTAAATGTGTGAATATTTGCAACATCTCAATCAAGTCAGAGAAATCAGCTGCTTTTGGACAAACCGAGCCTTTTTGGTGACGTGGAAAGTTTACAAAAAGGAGCTGCTCAGATCATCGCTGCTCACAACTCATTTGATTTCACTGGTTTTTAGTGTTGGTGAAGCAATGTTTTTATGTAAATTGATTGTATTTGAGTTCATATTTATTGCTACTGTTTATTGACTGACTTTAAACGTTAAACTAACAGCACTTGTTGCACCAAATGTGCTCAATATGTAAACTTTTAACTTGATTTGAAGATTTTTAACAATAAACATAATGAAAAGTACTGGTAAATGAAATATTTCTTCTCATTTAGGGCTTATAGAAGTATAGATTTAGTCTATACAGTTGGTTCATACTGAACGGGTCTCTTGTAAATGAGTCCTCGCGACTCAATGAGACTAAACTGTATAAATAAAGGTTGAATGAATTTAACGTTGTAGTGGGGAATCTTCTCTCGTTAGAGAAGAAAACTTTAAAACTTTACACAGGATTATAATTTGAACAGATTTCAATACAACAGTTCAAATTCAACAGTGTTGTTACATTTAAATCCCGACATCTGTGTTAGTGTCCTCATCGCACTGCCAGCAGTAAAAATCCTTTTTTGAGTTTGTGCAATGAAGAACATGACCCCAGCGTCCTTGCTTGTTTGTTTCTACCCGCCTGATTAAAACAATGAGGTGTTGCTTGTGACGGATCAGATTAAACCTGTTGTGAAGCACGTAGTACATGCTGTCCAATACGTGCACGCCCTCACAAACTGTGCTCTCTTTTTAAAGGAATGTTTTCTTTTCTTGTAAAGAAATTCTCACAGAGCACAACTGGATGATGTTTCAACTTATTAACTGAATTTATAACGTCGTCATTTGTCGACTCAAAGAGGTTTTTAGAATTAGCTTGTAGCTCTGTTCCTCGTAAATAAGCAAACGTTCCTTCAGATAAGAGAACGTGACGTTATTTTTACACTGTTTGCTGAACAAACCTGATCCAGGCTGCACAGGTGCACCTACGAATAAGTAACAGTTTGGAAAAACCTTTTGCATTACTTTATTATTTCAGCAGAAGTATTACGATTTTGTTTGAAGTCTCCCAAGCTGCACAAGTAATGCTACAGCTAGTTGCTGCTGCTATTTGTTCTTACAAATAATCACATAATTCTATGCTAATAACCTTGTATTGTGAAACTAATTAATGGATTTGTGAAGGTTTAAAAAACATATTTGGACAAATCATTATAATTGTTTTCAATAAGTTGTTTTAGGATGGCAGCAGTTCTTGACCCCTCCTCAGATTAGCCATTAACTCATCAATCCTGCCAGAATAAAACTATATGTCTTCAACAAAGGTTGTTCAAAGAACCATTTGCAACAAGATAAGATATAATTGAACCGTTTGCAACAAGATAAGATATAATTGTTCAATCCCACTCAAAGGTCTGAACTGTCCCTTTAAATGTTTTTATGTTCCTGCTAGCTAGCTACATATTTAACAATGTGCTTTCAACTCTTGGTTTAGTCTACATATAAATAAATGCTAACTAATTTAACCCTCACTTCATTTCATTTACTCAATTGGTTTACATTAATGAGTTCATTAGGTGTTGTTGTTGTTGTTGTTGTTGTTGTTGTTGTTAATAACAATGAGCGGTTAGATGTAATTCAAATTCAGTATCTCAGAAATTAGAATATTACTTAAGACCAATAAAAAAAAAGATTTTTAGAAATGTTGGTCAACTGAAAAGTATGAGCATGAAAAGTATGAGCATGAAAAGTATGAGCATGTACATCACTCAATACTTAGTTGTTGCTCCTTTTGCCTGGATTACTGCAGCAATGTGGCGTGGCATGGAGTCCATCAGTCTGTGTCTCTGCTCAGGTGTTATGAGAGCCCAGGTTGCTCTGATAGTGGCCTTCAGCTCTTCTGAATTGTTGGGTCTGGTGTATTGCATCTTCCTCTTCACGATACCTCATAATTTTTTTATGGGGTTAAGGTCAGGTGAGTTTGCTGGCCAATTAAGAACTGGGATACCATGGTCCTTAAACCAGGTACTGGTAGCTTTGGCACTGTGTGCAGGTGTCAAGTTCTGTTGGAAAATGAAATTTGCATCTTCATAAAGTTGGTCAGCAGCAGGAAGCAAGAAGTCTCTAAAACTTCCTGGTAGACAGCTGCTTTGACCTTGGACCTCAGAAAACAGTCCATCACTTACTCAAGCAACATGGATTCTGTGCCTCTCCTCTCTTCCGGATCCACTCTGGAGGGGCGGGTTGCCGGCGGGGCCTGTGGACTCGTCGCTGCAGCCTCCTGGGGTTTCTGCATTGTGGTGGCTGGGGATCACCCGGGGCTTCCCTTTGCTTCTCTCTCTGTGGGGACAGGTCTGTGGGTCCCCACATCCACTATTGAACATTTTTATGGAGAAACCTTATAGTGACAATCATGCTCACACAGGTGTTTAGATTCAGGTGTTTATCAGATACACACTCAGTTGGGTTGTGGAGACCACTAAATATATCTTGTATTACCATGTACCATATAAAATACTTTCTAATGATGTTATAAGTATCATTATATAAGTTGTTTGTTGTTGTGGTTTCTCGGTTTTGTCTTTTTTTTTCTCTCGTTCCGCAGGTCTAGAGGCAGACTTCAATGATGTTGATTTGTGTTCTCTTTATCCCTCTCTCTCTCCTCTATTCTTATCTCCTTCTTTACATTTTAACCCTTCTCTCACTTTTCTGCTTTATCTTCGTTGTTTTTCATCCCCGTGTCCATTACATCTGAAACAAACCCAAAGCAAATTCTAATAAAATTTAATTTAAACATCAAGCAGAGCATTAAGGCCAGCCATAATGCTCTGCTTGTGAAAGTAAATCTGTTGGACATCACTTTGACACTCAGACAATAATTCTGAGTGTCACAATGGACAAGGGTAAAAAAAAAAAAGACGTAATATTTAACTTTGAAAAATCCCATCATGTTGCTGTGTTCATTCGTACTCATCTGCTCACATAGACTCATGTTCATGCTGCTGTTCAGCATATTGTTTTTGTACTACTAGAGTATTTTTATTAACATTTTTCATAGTTCATATCTTGGATCTTATTACTGTTTTTCTTTTACATTTTAGAATTTTGTTGGATGCAACTGGGACCCTGTGTGCACAATTTCGTTCCATCACGTGTGGTGAAATGACAAAGAACCTTGAATCCTTGATATTTAAATTTTCTGTTGTGGTGAATTTGGGGGTTTCATTAGCTGTCGGTTATAATCATCAACATTAAATAAATAAACATTTGAAATATATATCCGTCTGTGTGTAATGAATAAACATAATATACAAGTTTCACTTTGTAAATGGAATTCCTGTAATAAATCAACTTTTTCATGATATTCTAATTTAATGACCAGCACCTGTATATGAATGTTTCTGTTCAATGCCCTGAGTCAGAGATTCTTTATTGTCATTCGCACCTCATGTGGTACATGTGGTGGAGCAAAATTATGTACACAGGGTCCCAGTTACATCCAACAATAAAATGTATAAGAAAAACAGTAATAACATCTAAGATATGAACTAAGAAAAACATCAACTAAATATACACTAAGCACTCATAACATAAAACATTGAACATCAGCACAAACATGAACATGAGTCTGTGTGAGCGGATGTGCACGCATGAACACATCAACATTGAAACAGAGCAACAGCAACATGAAACAGATCAGCAGCAACATGAAACAGATCAGCAGCAACATGAAACAGATCAGCAGCAACATGATGTGGTTTTTTTACAGTGATTATTCTGGTTAGAGATTCATGAGTCTAACAGCCTCAGGGTAGAAGCTGTTCCTCAGTCTAGTGGTTCTACATTTAATGCTCCTCAACCTCCTTCCTGAGGGGAGCGGGGCAAAAAGTGTGTGTGCTGGGTGAGTGGGGTCCTTCATGATGCAGGTAGCCCTCTTCCTGCATCTGGAGGTGTAGATGTCTGTGATGGTGGGGAGACTGACTCCAACAGTCTTCTGTGCAGCCTTCACCACTCTCTGCAGAGCTTTTCTTTCTGCAGCTGTGCAGCCTCCATGCCACACGTTGATGCTCGAGCACAGGATGCTCTCCACTGCACACCTGTAGAAGGAGGTGAGGACTGAGCTTCCCAGACCAGCTCGTCTCAGCCGTCTGAGGAAGTAGAGTCTCTGATGAGCTTTCTTGATCAGGCTGGTGGTGTTGTTGCTCCAGCTGAGGTTGTCATTCAGGTGCACACCCAAGTACTTGTAGCTGGAGACCACTTCCACCGCAGATCCTCTTATGTTCAGGGGAGTATAAATGTTTTTGTTCCTTCTGAAGTCCACAATCATCTCCTTTGTCTTCTTCACATTGATGCGAAGGTTATTCTCTTTGCACCAGCTCTCCAGGTGTTCCACCTCTTGCCTGTAGCTGGACTCATAATTGTTTGTGATGCATCCCACCACTGCTGTATCATCTGCAAACTTTACAATGTGACAGCCTGGATGGGTAGCTGCACAATCATATGTGAGCAGAGTAAATAGGAGGGGGCTCAACACACATCCCTGAGGAGAGCCAGTGCTGAGGGTTATGGTGGAGGAGGAGAAGTTGTGGATACTCACTAACTGTGGTCTGTTTGTTAAGAAGTCTAGTACCTAGTTGCAAATGGAGGGGCTTAGTCCTAGTGTGACTAGTTTGTCCATCAGGGTTTGGGGGATCATGGTGTTGAAGGTGGATGTTGACTTCTACTCTGACCTGGCGCTATATAAATAAACTGAATTAAATTGGTAAGCAGAGGAACATTATGCAGTGACGGAGATGTTTGTTTCTGCCGTGCTGATTTTTCTTCTCTGTGACCTTTCAGGTTCTCGCCCAGACCGACTACAGGCGAGAGTCAGCAGACCACGTTAGGACAGCGAGGCACCGGTCCTGCACTCATCTTCTTCCCTGTGCGATGTTGAAGAGTGGCACGTGGCCAGGCAACGCTGCCGTGGAACCCTCGAGCAACATGGACAGTTCGGGAAGCTGCGACAGTGTGATCAGCGTGAACTCTGGCTGTGTGAGTGCTGCTCTGTTTGTTGTGTAACTCAAACCGCAGACGCTCGTCGCTCTGGCATCCCTGACTGAACACTGATGTCATAACGAGTCTGTGGTTGGAAAGTTAAATGGAGAAATGAAATCTGAGCTTCAGGTTTTAACGCCTCTCACACACGCAATCAAATTAACTTAAAAAGTGAAACGTGTGTAAGTGAAACTGAAAGCATCTTTAAGCTTCACAGTGATGAAGTCGTTGCTTTGCATCTGTTTGAAAAGGCTCGTGTCTTCTGTTTGGAGTGATTCTAACGTTAGATTGTCCTAGTTTTGATACATTTGTAGCATATTTGACAGTGTTTGTGCTGTTTGCAGAGTAATGACAGTATGGAACACCTGACTCCAGAGGAGAGGGCGTGCCTCATGTTTCTGGAGGAAATCATCGAAGCTCTGGAGGTGCAGGAGGACAGCGGCTTGTCTAACGACGAGCCAGACTCTTGGACTACTACAAAAGATCATATAAGAGTCAATGGTGTGTTGTTGTTTTTTATTCTTTTTTTTTTTTTTGTCTTAGCTAATTACTGCCTGTTGACAAAAGATAAGCGAAAATGCCCGTGAACTTAGCTTGTTTGTAGTGTAAGCAAAATATCTCATATACCATTGGACAGCATTTAATAAAATTCTCAGCAGGTTATCACTGGATGTTCATCTACAGCTGTTTAACTTTTAGAGACTACTCTATTCAAGATGGCTGCCATAGCTAGTCGACTTTAGCCTCTGTGAAAATGACTGTACCTCAGTCAGCGTACGAATATTGAGCTAAACCTTTGAGTGGTCAAAGTAAAAGAGTATTTCCCAGCACATGGTTTGAGTGCAAACAGATTATTTATTACATTATTTTTACTTATTTGACCAAAACTACTAAAACTCCATACTTTCTTAACTTCATATGATCTTACTCTGAAACTCTGGCATGAAAGGTGTCGGGTGATATGCATCTTTTTAAGAACTGCTAAACTAAAAAAAGTTTTCTCTCGTGCTCCTTCATTAACTGAAGTGTTTGTTTATTGATGGTGTTTTAAATGTTGTAGGTATTTCCAGTTTGGCATCAGAGTCTGGAAGTCAGGGAATGTCCCCACCTCCCCACTTTGAAGCAGTGGACCCAGCACCCATGACATCAACGCCTGAGAGTGAAACGGAGCGTCATGCACTGAACCAGAACTCTGAACCACGATCCACCACTGCTCCAAGTCCTCCTCCCTTTGAATCAGCTCCTGCTTGTACAGCTCCCTTAAACCTAGATCAGGTTCCAGGTTTAATCCTGAATGGAACTCTTGATCCAGATAATGTCATCAGTTCTTGGTCCTGGTCCGGAGAGAAGACCTCTGAGATTGATCTGAGCCTACTCCCTCCCCCCTCAGACTTCATGGATGAACTGGACACTTGTTCACAGCCGAAGAAACTGAACGGTGTCCCCACAGAGCCTGAACTGCACGTTGAACTGGTACCACTAGACTCAGCAGACTCTGTGAATAAGATTTCAGAGAACTCATTGACCGAGGACCCTCCAAGCAGTCCTCCACCAGATCCTGCTTCTGTTTCTTTTATAACTCCCCCTCCTGAGTTTTCTCCACCCAAAAGTCCACCTCCTGTGGCCCCCAAGCCTAAAAAGCTTCCTGCCAGCATTGTTTTGCACTCACAAAAGACAGCGGTGGGTAGTCCTGATGGAAGCGTGCCGTCTTTGCTGCCCACCAGTGGTGACTGGATGCTGGGGGACCAGCAGAAGGTCCACATGGAGGCCCTTCGGAAGCTGGGACTGCTCAAAATAAATGAAGAAGAAGCAGGCCTTGAAAAAATCTCTACACTTCCTCTCAAAAATAGAAGCCGACAGTCGTGGGCAGGTCCATCTCCCCTCAGCCCAGGAGTTTCTCATGCATTACCCCTGACGCCATCATGCACCCACCTCAGCAGCACCCCTCCTGCCTCGGCCTCCCTTCAGTTTGTGCCATCTGCTGCTGTTTTGACGGTTTCTCCTCCAACACAGGACCCGGACATTGTGCCAGCTCCTGCAGCGTTCAGCGATCCCAGCCATCCTCTGCCTTCAGTTAACGAACTGCCCACTGGAGCAGATGTTCCAGATGCTGATGTGAGGAGCCCTGCTGCTGCACCAGTCAAACAGCTAACCTCACCAAAGGTCACAGACATGAAATCTGCAACCCTGGAGTGCTCTGGTGTGGGTGTAAGCTCTTATCTGACTGGTCAACCCCCCACCGAGGCTGATCAGAGAGCCACGGGAGAGCAGAGCCAGCAGCACAGCAGCCAGCCACAGCCCTCCTCCCTGGGGAGCAGAAAAGACATTTCATGTGCCAAAGAAGAGGATTTGCAGGCAGCCCCCACCACCAGCAAACAGACGGAGCCTCAAAGACCCTTGCATGCCCACAATGTTGTCCAACACCCCAGGGGGGAGTCCAAACCGCCTCGATCACAAGGCATCAGCGTTCTGATCTGCCCCCGACCGGAGAACGTAGAGGAGCGGCGCGAGGCGCTGAAGAAGCTGGGACTGCTCAGAGACTGAGCCCCCGCTTCCACCACAGACTCCCCCGACCTTTATACAACGCATCAAGGGACTGTCATGGCCTCCCTTGCAGCTATATTTATTTATCATAGAACAGAAAAACAAGGACGGTTTAAAATGTTCATCGACTCAATTTGTGTGGGTTTTTTTGTAAATTAAATTCTTTAACTGTTACAAATCATTGTTGAATTTAAAAGAAGTTGCACATTTATTTTCCCACTTCACCTCCTTTTATATGTTACGTGTTTCCAGGATGAAGCTGTGTAGTGCAGTCCTTTAACACACCTCATTTTTTTTACGTTTTAAAATGTGTCTTTGTTAGTTTTTCCTTCCGTTTCCTGTATTTTTATACGTAGTCTGCTCAGCACGTATTTTGTCAGTATAATTAGCACCTTCCATCAGAGACTCATCTAATAAATGTATATTAAAAGTCTTTCAGCATTTCTGAAGCATAACTTTGTGTAACTTGACAAAGCCGGCAGGTTGGTTAAAGTCTGAAACGTGGTTGGCCTGATGACAGACGCATCAAGATACAGTTGTTCCTTCAGCCGCTGTGATTATCTTGAGTCTGTGTCCGTCTGAGTCATACATATCACTGCATTGATCAGAAGTTTGTTTCCTGCGTCTGGAAGACGTCACGTTTGTAGATGTCAGTCCTCGTGTGGCGCTTCAAATCGCACGTTGGATCAGTGGTTTTCTGCCTTTGATTCCGACGTGATGTGGGGGAACAGGTGCAACCAGTTTCTGCAGCCTTCATGAAACTTCCTCTCTGCCCAAGATAGCTTTTTCAAGTTCGCTCTGTCTGAGATTTTTCTCTTCATCCTGGCTGCAGACATTTAACGACAACTTGCATTTCCTGCGAAAATGCAGTGTGAATGCTTTTTGATGAAGAACTTGATGAAAAACGGCTGAGATTACAAAGCATGCTGAAATGAAAGAACAAGCCTAAATTAGCAGCAGAAAGAACACATATTTGCTGAATTATGTTAAAATAAGCAGAAATGAGTACAGACATTAGGAAATCAGCTAAAAAATATATAAACTTAGTTGAAATGACAAAAAAAATCTTCAACTATCGGAAGGAAGTGGACACAGCTGAAATAAGCTAAAAAAAAGTGAAATTAGCAGAAAAAGCTAAAATTAGCATAAAACGGCTAAATAGTAGCTGAAAAGGCTGAAACTCACAAAAAAGCTGAAAGGAGCATAACAAGCTGAAATTAGCAGAAAGAAGTTTACGCTGAAAGTAGCAGAAATTAGCAAGAAAAACATTAATTTATCTGAAAACAGCTGAAATTAGCAAAAAAAATATCTATAAAGTTAGCTGGAAAGGAAAATTAGTGTAAAAACAGTTACCGGCAAATAGTAGATGAAATAGCAGAAATAGATGAAACTAGCAGAAATATTCCAAAAGGAGCATCGCTATTTGAAATGAGCAGAAAGAAGTTAGAAGAAGTACAAAAATGTTCTAGTTAGCAGAAAGAATCTGAAAGGAGTGCAAAACAGCTGAAATTAGCTGAAAGTATGGCAAATGAAAAAGTTAATTTGCTGAAAGAAGCTGAAGCAGAACAAAATGTGAAAGGAGCAGTAAAAGGTTGTAAACAGATCTAAAGATTTGAAGGATGTAAATTGAGTTCAATTCATTTTCTATGAGAAACAAGGTGACAGAAAAGGCTAAATATTTCAAAAAGCTAAAGCTGCACCAATACCAAAAGTCATAGCAGGATTGTCCTGAAACATTTTGATATACTGTGTGATTTGTTGAAATAGCTTGAAAACTGTAGGACGAGAATCACGCCAAAAGACGTACAGAAGAAGAATGGATCTCAACAGTGTGAATGTGTCATAAACGTTCACACAAATCGTTTTTTTATCTGTAATATGTTATTCAAGTTGCATAAGCTTGATTTGAAAACAAATCTCTGCGGCTGAGCAGATCCCTCTGCAGTGCTGAAGAATTATTGGGAACTTAGCAGAATGCATTTGAGTTTTTGCACCAGAGTAGCTTTTTAAACACTATGTGAAACTACCACAGCTGAAAGCAACAACTTTCAGATTTATATTTCATGTCATAGTTGGATGTAAAAATAAGTGATGTTTTTGAATGACAGCAGTTTTGCCCAA
Organism: Nematolebias whitei; assembly: GCF_014905685.2. NCBI lineage: Eukaryota > Metazoa > Chordata > Actinopteri > Cyprinodontiformes > Rivulidae > Nematolebias > Nematolebias whitei. The sequence continues at coordinate 21,712,758 of NC_056508.1, read as the reverse complement.
TACTTCTCACATTTTTCTTTATTGCTCGTATTTGACCGAAGCCAGTTTTGACAGCAGAAATTTGCATTTAGTCACTCATTTGCAATGTTTGTACACACATTTTCATATGTTCCAGTGCTGCTTTTTATACATTTAACAAACTCATGATCTGCATCTGTCAGGAGGAAAGTAGAGACGAGGGAAAAAGAAAAATAATGGGGCGTTTTGAATATTGTTTTGAATATTTTCCAGTAAAAGCTAAGACTCGGGTGCATGATCTGCTGAAGAGATTAAATGTTACTCTACTTGTTATGTAGCCAATAGACTGTAAGGAACTTGCTGAATTAACAAAGGTGTGATTTATTACATTAAATCCTTGTTGCTGCAAAGCCAGGAGAGGAAGCAGTAAACAAACAGCTGGCTGAGGAAGCAGTAAACAAACATCTGGCTTTGTGTTGCTCTGGGAGTTTTCCTCTCGGACAGCTGATCTAACTGAGGATGAGTTCATGACTGTCACTTCCACCGAATCCCCTCACAGGCCTCAAGATCAGCTGCTATGAAAACAAACTAGCCCCTTCTGCATATGTGCAGCTTAAACACGTCAAAGATTGAGTCTAATGCTAAAAAAACAATCTGAAATTTTCAGTTAAATTTTTATTACAACCATTTTGGTCCAAGCTTGAATATAACGTGACCTGGTAGCCCTTGGATTATGTGTTGTGGATAACTCTTAGCTACCACACCAAATTGCATCCCTGTATTTGTAAAGTGCACTGAGTTGTAGCCGTTTTTAATGCAGGCTAAGGTCAGATAGCTGTGGTGGCCATCTTGAATTGGGTTGATTCCAAACATTAATCCAGTGGTTACTTCCTGAAAGTCTGAGTGAAATTTGTCCAGTGGTTGAGATATGCTGCTAACAGCACAAACAAATGAATGCACACACAGACAGCAGCAGATACATTGTCAAGTTCAAGGATTTTATTGTCATTCGCGTCACATGTGGTACATGAGGTGGAACGAAACTGTGTACTCGAGGGCCCAGGTACACCCAAAAATAGCAAAAATACAAAGTATAAAAAGAAACAGTATATAAGGATCTAAGATATACAGGTCCTTCTAAAAAAATAGCATATTGTGATAAAGGTCATTATTGTCCATAATGTAATGATAAAAATGAAACTTTCATATTTCAGATTCATTGCACACCAACTGAAATATTTCAGGTCTTTAATTGTTTTAATACTGATGATTATGGCATACAGCTCATGAAAACCCAAAATGCCTGTCCCAAAAAATTAGCATATTTCATCCCACCAATGAAAGACAAGTGTTTTTAATACAAAAAACGTCAACCTTCAAATAATCATGTTCTGTTATGCACTGAATGCAGCAAAAGACATTATATTATGACTGTGGCTTAAAGATTCACTTTTCTTCCAGCAGAGGGCAGTAGAGATCCATGTCACTGAACCAGCTGAACTGGAACCAGTTTATAACTGAAGCCTACATGCAGGTTTAATTATGAGCATTAATGCAAACATTTCACTTGCTCATAAACTATTGAACTATTTTGCAGCCTGCTATAAGATATTTGAGATCAGTGTGTTGTACTGTAATAAACTACTTAATACCTTATCTTTTCCCTTTAACTCCTGGGTTTATGTAGCTTGTGTGAAAGCTGATCCAGCATTTACACCATTGTTTTCCTATTTGGAGTTGCTTTCATGTGATTTTGCAGTCTAACTCCTCCCACATATTTTTAACTGATTATATATTAAAACAGAAAAAATGTGGTTTTGTCACTTTTACTGTAAACTTTATTTAAAACAAAATTCACCGTAGAAATTCACTGAGATCCTGCAGTTCCTTCAAAAACATGGTTCTCTCTGAAATCTGCTTCAGTATACTTGCTCTGTCCTTGTGTTCTTTAGTTACTTTTAGTTTTTACTTGTTGTTCTATTTTAGCTGTTGTTCTGCTACTTTAGCTTTTATCATTTTGCTACTTTTACCATTTTGGGGCTTGATTTTTGTAGCCACTATTTGGCTACTTCCCAGGGGCTGCAGCAGCAGTGGTTATGTGCAGTAGTCTTGTGATCCTGGACCTTTTGATTCGAGCCCAGCTTATATCAGGTTTACAACAGTGGACAAAATCTTTCGTACAAGATCACTCACTGCGACAACCCCTGCAGAAGGGAGCAGCCGAAAGAAGCTTACTAACCTGCTGATTTTAGCTATTGTTTTGCAACTTTTAGCTTTAGCGATGGTTTTGCTGGTTTTAGCCACAGTTAATATTTTTTTATTTTCTTTTTCTTTTTGGTACTGTTTGATTAGCTGGGGGATGCCTACTAAGGCAGACACCTATTATTATCCACCTGACAAGGGTTTCTTAACTTTATATCTTACTCTTCCTTCAACTTTAATGCAGCCCAAACCGCAACGTGTACCCCCACAAATATTATATCAAAACGACCGGCTCGGCACCGTGATGTGTGCAATTACTTTTATTGGCACTTCGAGTTACCATGACAACATAATTTGGGAACAAAGACACCACTTTTATTAGTAATTTTTCATAGACTCTGGTTGCAAATCGAATATCCAAGATGGCCACCTGAGCGAAAAAGGAAAAATGCTGTAAATCTGACATTTTTACAGAAATTAAACTGAAATTTGGTGTGGTAGTAGCTGAGACCAATGCCCAGTAAATAATGAATTAAAAAAATTCAAGGTGGCTGCCAAAGCTCCATTTAAATGGCTTTAACTCGTTGATATTTTGTCATTTTCAGCTGGAATTTTGTGTGATTGTAGCTGAGAGCGAACCCAAACACGTAATATTGTCAAATCAAATTTTTTAAATGGCCGCCACATGTCAGTCCCTGTCAAAATTTCTCCAGGAACTTTCTAGTTTTAGTTGTGATGTGCTTGTTTTAACTTTTACATTTCAGTTTTAGCTTCTGCAACAAAATCCTCCAGCCCTCAGCATTCACACCCTATCCATTTATTTATTTACAGAAGTTTTAGTTTTATATATTATTAATATATCCAACAGTAAATAAGCAACATCCCAGTCACTGGTGATAAATAATTCAAATTGTTCTAAACTTTGTCTCAAATAAAGTAAAATGTTGAGTTTGTTGTGCATTTTTAGTGTCTGATGGCTCTAAAAGTTAAAAAGTAAAAAGTACTAAAGATTGTACACAGAGAAAAGCAATGAAACTAAAATGTCTGCAGCTGCAGTAAATCACATCCAGCATGAACATAAAATTAGTGAGCAGTGATTTATTTTCTGGTCAGTGAATTAATCATTTACCAAACATGTGCTGTTGGTTTGCTTCTCTTCTTTTTTAAGCTTTTGATGACCCCCCCCCCCCCCCCCTCTCATAACGCTCATCTACGAAGCACATTAGCTCACAGAGCAAACAGTTTGTTGTTAAAGCACATCACAGAGGATGAAATTGCAGCCGCTGCAGGCCTTTGTACTTATATTTATTTTACTTGTACTCATTCAGAATGAAGTGTTGTGTAAGACGTGTTTTATCACTCACACAAAAGCTGAAAAACAAGTCAGCTTTCTTGTTAATTCAGCCCAAAGGAATTTAGTGTTGCCAGTTTTTATTTTCCAAGCTCAGTTATTCAAACTGCGAAGAGTCAGAAATATTTAAATAAAATTAGTTCGGGTCTGCAGCAGAACCATAAAATGTTGCATCCATCCAGTTTTCTGTGGGGAGAAGGAGATGATGCATTGGGTTTTTTAATGCTCCTTGCAGACCATAACATAACTCATAAAGTCTGAGAGAATAGCTGTCCTTTTCATTCTAGATTATTCTCTGATTATCTCTAATTTTATTACATAGGACTGAATATGATATTGGGATTACAGGAACGGCTCTAAATTGGTTTAAATCATATTTATCTGATAGATTCCAATTTGTAAATGTAAATAAGGAATTTTCTTCATACACCAAAGTTAGTCATGGAGTTCCTCAGGGTTAAGTGCTTGAACTAATACTCTTTACCTTATATATATGCTTCCATTAGGTAAAGTTATTAAACAGCATGGGATAAATTTTCATTGTTATGCTGATGATACACAGTTATATTTGTTCATGAAACCCAATGAATCTAATCAGCTACTTAGACTACAAGCATGTCTTAAAGACATAAAAACCTGGATGACCCTAAATTTTCTGTTTTTGAACACAGACAAGACTGAGGTTTTGGTTTTTGGACCTGAGCATCTTGGGAATTTATTTTTCAGTCTTTCTCACTCCTTAGATGGCATTAATCTGTCCTCCAGCTCTAATGTTAAAAATCTTGTTGTTATTTTTGATCAGGACATGTCTTCTATCCCCCACATTAAAAACGTTACTAGAACTGTCTTCTTCCACCTGCGTAATATCTCTAAAATTAGAAACATCTTATCTAAAGATGATGCAGAAAAACTGGTTCATGCATTTGTCACATCGACTGAACTATTGCAATGGTTTATTATCTGGGTGTCCGAATACTTCTTTATAAAGTCTTCAGTTGATCCAAAATGCTGCTGCCAGAGTCTTAACTGGAGTTAGTAGGAGAAATCATTTCTCCAGTTTTAGCTTCTGTCCATTGGCTCCCTGTCAAATCCAGAATTTAATTCAAAATCTTACTTCTAACCTACAAAGCTCTCAACAACCTAGCTCCATCTTATATTTGAGCTCTAGTTGTTCCATATTTTCCCAACAGAGCACTTTGCGCTCCAGGCTTACTTGCGGTTCCTAGAGTTTCCAAGAGCAGAATGGCAGGAAGATCTTTCAGTTCTCAGGCTCCTCTCTTGTGGAACCACCTTCCAGTTTCTGTCCGTGAGGCTGACACATTGTCCAGTTTAAGACTGGGATTAAGACTTTCTTTTTGATAAATCCTACAGTTAGGATTGGCTTGTTATGCTGCCTTAAGCTTAGACTACTGGAGGACAAATTGAACACATTTCCTTAAATGAATTGTTACAATTGAATAGTTTTCATTTGATACTATTTCCATCTTAACATGTGATTCTTGACCTGCCATTGTGTATCTGTTCCTCCTTCCTGTTCCTACCAAACCAAGCTGGTCGAAGCAGATGACCACTTGTCCTGAGTCTGGTTCTGCTAAAGGTTTCTTCCTCATGAGGGAATTTTTCCTTTCCACTGTCGCCTTCATGCTTGCTCAATATGAGAGTTCTGTGATGGAGTTAAATTCAAAGCAGTCTGCTCCTCAGATAAATAATATTATTAAAGTACGTTTTATGAATGTTTCTGTTCAGTGCCCTCAGATGACTTCTGTTGCGACTTGGTGCTGTATAAATAAACTGAACTGAATTGAATTATGCGGTGCGTGCTGAGCTGCAGTTCTTATCTCTCCAAACAGAATGACATGTTCTTGTTCTTTGAAGAGGAAGTGATTCAGTTCTAATCACTGGCAAAGAATGTAAGAAACGAACGTGGGCGATTAAACAGGAAGGTTTCACTCAACAAAGTGTCACAGCGACCCTTGAACTTTAACATCTTTTCTGTTGAACTGAGAGAGCGTCTTCTGATCTTACGGAAGTTCACTGATTTGAGAAGAAAGTCGTTTAATTTGACAGTTTTCAGATGAGCTGAACTCCTTGGAAGCCCTCTCTGCTGTCAGTAGCTGGAGGAGGTAGGCGTAGCTGCAGTTATATCTGGCGAGACAGTGAGCTCATGGGACTTCCCCCGCCACCCCGTCCCTGTTCTGTACCGGAGCGCCTGTGTCGACCCTTCCTCCACATGCGAGCCGATCACTGAGGATTAGCAGAGACAAAGTGAAACAGGGCCGCTGCTGGGTGCGCTCGGGTTCAAGCATGCCCAGCTCTGCTCTGTTTGGATGTGTCCCTGCAGAACCTTCACGTGGAGCAGAAGGCAACAGCTCAGCTGCACGATGAGAATACTTTGAATGACTGTGGCTCCTGTAAGGATCACATTTAGGCTCATCTTAAAGTCTGCTTGATTACAGGTTTTCACTTACACTCAGGGGATCCAGCTGAAGCTTACTTGTGTCTCTTTTGCAAAGCTGAAGGTAATACAGGTAGAGCTGTTGCATGAGAGCAACACAAGCCAGCAGAACCAAACGCAAAGAAAATGTCATAACATCTACCGTTAATAGTGTGAATGTTCATGAAGCATTCACACTGTTGGGATCCATTTTACTTCCATACATTTTTCAGCATCTTTCTCGTTCCACAGTTTTTGTGCTATTTCAACAAATCATATATTAAAAGGTTCAACTCATTCAGGAAAAGGATGCCATGACTTTGGTATTGGTGCAGCTTTAGCTTTTTTTGAAATATTTAGGCTTTTCTGCCATATTTTTTTCCTCATAGAAAATGAATTGAGCTCATTTTACATCCTTTAAATCTTTACATCGGTTTACAACCTTTTACTGCTCCTTTCACATTCTTTATGCTACCTACAACATTTTTGTGCTTCTTCTAAATTCTTTTCAGCCAATTAATTTCAGCTTGTTATGCTCCTCTCAGCTTATGTCTGCAAGTATCAGCTTTTTGTGCTATTTCAGCTACCATTGAGCTGGTTTATGCTAATTTGAGCTTTTTCAGCTAATTCCACATTTTTTTCACTCATTGCAACTTTTTTCTGCTTAATTCAGCAATAATGTGCTCTTCTCGTAATTTAGGCTTCTTTCTGTTTTTAAGCTACTTTTCAGCTGTTTTTGTTTGTTTTGTTGGTTTAGCACATTTCTGCTTTTTTTTTTTTTTTCAGACAATTTCCACGTTTTTATCTCTGCTTATTTCAACCTACCAGTAATTGGGCAAACATTTTAAGCTCATTTCAGCTCTTCCCTTCCTTCTAGCATTTTAAGCTTCTTTCTGCCTTTTCGGCTATACTTGTTAGCATTTTTTTCTAATTTCCAGCCTTTTTTGTTTGTTGTTAATTTCCTAATTTTTGTGCTCATTTCTGCTTATTTAAACCTAATTCAGTAAATATGTGTTCTTTCTGCTTTCTTCTATGAATTTAGGCTTATCCTACAATTTCCTGTGGGCTCAATAAAGTTCTATCTTATCTTATCTTTATCTTATTCTTCCATTTCACCTACATTTCAGCATGTTTTTTTTTAAGCTAATTTCAGCTGTTTTTCAGCAAGTTCTTCTGCAATAAGCATTCACGCTGCATTTTTGCAGGAGATGCAATTTCTCTAGTTTATGCTACGAATTCAACATTCAGATATTTGGATGTTTGAGCGTGTTCTGTCTCTCTGCGTGTTTGTTCTGACTGGATGACTGTTTCCTGTTGCCCTCTGTGCTCCCTGTTGGTGCCAACCACCGAGGCTGTGGTCAGGAGGCGTTCCAGGGGCAAACCCACAGCCCTCGGGTGGTGACCGTGCTGAAGTGAGGAACTCAGCAGGCCCCTCTGTTCCCCTGCGGTGCTGGCACGGTGAGGGCCGAGACATCCTGCTGGGCCTGCGGTGGTGTTGGTAACCTCGCATAAGAAGGGGCGAAAAGAAAAATGGTTGAGGAAGAAAGAGGGAAATGCTCTGCGCTCTGTGTCCTCCAGCATTTTCACAGCTTTCAGACGACGGGAGAGAAAAAATGTTGAAAATGTTCAGTTAAACGAGAAGCTGAGCTGCTTGCATTTATCTTACTGCAGCAGTGGTTGCTTGACTTGAAAGTGATCCTTCAAATCGTGCTCTTGTGATTGTCTGTTAGCAAAATATTTCATGAACCGTTGAACAAATTATATTGAAACGTTCACCTACTTATTTTCGGATGCAACTTTACAACTGATTTAGCTTTTGGAGTCAACCCAATTGAAGATGGCTGCTACAGTGAGCTGAAGTTAAAAAAACAACAAATGCTGCGAGCGTGACATCTTGTGACATTACATGAGAATCCCCACCATGTTATCAAAATCCGACTAACACGGATCCAAGTTTGTCCTTGGGGTAAATCTAAAAACACATTTGCATAAACGCTTCTGCATTTTTTAAGAGCTGGTTTAAAACAACACTGAGTTGTTTGGTCTAGTTTAGACTTAACATTAGCCCATCAGCTCGACCAGATTTAAACTCCATTTCTCAAAACAGATCTATCTACAGCAGGTAAAACATTACTAATTCATAAGCTGTGCACTAAACCCCTCAAAGATCTGAACTATCCTTTTAATGGTTGGAAGTCAAACAACTCCATACGTCTGAAAGGCCTTTTCTTTAAAAGGTGGAGCTTCAAAGACTTCTGTGTCAGAACTGAGGCAGCTCTCTGACAAAGATACGCTTCTCTGACAGATTTAAATCAAACCTCGCTTCACTTCCTCCACGCAACCTTTAAATTCAGCTTTTTATCCACGCAGAGCAAAACACCTCACAGCGGTGAGTTCTTCTGTAAGAAGTCTCAGCAACTTGTTGCTCAAAAAAAAAACAGCTATCCTTGGACTCTAATAAAAGATCTTTGGCTGCTCTCCTGTCACTTCCCTCACCGTCCCTCTGTTCTTTACCCACTGTGCAGCAAAAGTCCTTTTCACGACCAGAATCATAAATTAAACATCACCTGGGTTTCCCTAATGTGTCTGCTGGTGTAAAAATAGCTCAGCTAGGCGCACGGAGTGATGCACAGCCCCTTTGTCTTTAATGAAGCGTTTCAGCATGAAATGAGTGTGACTTTTGCCCAGACTCTGTGTGCTGACTTTCTCAATCTCCCAGAGTGGCTGTGAGCTCATTTGGTTATACAAGTGCTCACAATTACCCAGAGATTTGGACACGGGGACATGGGATATTTCCATATCCCCGACAGATGTTATTGTAATTACACCAAACTGCTTGACTTTGTGCCGCGGATTTACATGTTATTCCTTTTTCTCTGGCTGCAAAGAGGGCGTCTCAGAGGGTTTATCTCTTGTGCTGAATCTGTTGTTTGTCGAGGCTCCCAGTTTCTGGCAAAACACACATGGAGTCACATCAAATATTAAACCTTTTAAGCCGAGTTAATTACATTATCACAAGCCATCTTAAAGCCCAGGTAATGACAATATGATAAGATAAGAGATAATTTAAAATAATCCTTCCTCCGCCTTTTCTGCCTTGAACCATTTTCAGACTGTGTGTGTGTGTGTGTGTGTGTGTCGTCTGAAGAAGACATGATTGTTATCTCCAATCAACATCACTGTGAGGCCCTAATTATATTTGATTGAGTAAACACACACACACACACACAGGAGCTGGCATGATAATTAGAGCTCGAAGTATGCGATACGGTAAAAAGCAAATATAAATGTGTTAATGCAGCTGATTAATTTGGGTGATAATGCCCAGGGAGGGAGCAGGTGGGAGAATGCAGGTGCATCCTGAAAACAAATGTTTCTTGTGTCAACTCTGGTGCATTGTTCTCCCACTGGTGTTGGTGGTACCGGTCCACATGGAGCAGCTGCAGGAGCAGTGACCAATACAGCAGTGG
>NC_056508.1:21684936-21703333 GCF_014905685.2 Nematolebias whitei | reverse complement strand
AAAACATGCAGGATGGCGTTCCTCAAGGACCATGGTTGGGAGCCACTAACTTACAGACTGATGGACGCTGTATAATGTCACTGCAGAACCCGGCAATGAACGGTGGATGCTTTATCTTTCTTGAAAGAGATTAAGATTAAAGGGAGATAATGTATTTGCCTGTGTGTTTATGTGTGCGTTAGCAAAATATTGGATGAAGCACTGAACAGGTTTTATTGAAACTCAGAAAGTAATCATCAAATGTGCATTTGTGCATAAAGCAAATTCAAGATGGCCACCATGGTTAATCAATGATAATCAATGTTAGGAAACACAAGAAAGCCTATAATATATACATTTTACAGATAATGAGATAAAACTTTGTGTAACAGCTGTCAGTCTTCCATAACTTATACTATCAGTGTTAATTTATAGCATTAGATTTAGTTTTAAAATGTTGCCATTAACTGTTGGGAGTCAACTCTTTCTGTCTGTTAGCAAAATATCTCACAAACCTCATGGACTTTTATCAAAACTTTCAGAATGTAATCACTGGATGCACATGAACCCATTGGTTAACTTCTGAAGCCACCAGAATTCAACAGTGATGAACCGTGACCAGAAGACTTCAGTCTGAATTGATGCCACAGTGTCACAATCTGATTACATAACTACTTATTATATTTTGACGTTTCCCTCCTTTTTTAAAATAAATTATATATAACATCTGACTTGTTGTATCTTTTTTTTTCCACAGTCACTAACAACAACATGGACATAAATGCAAACCCAACACTAAACAGAAAAACCAACAGGGACTCATCGACACGAAGAAGCCCACATACTGTCCCAAGACGTCCCAGCAGGCTCATCCAGTTCCTTGCATTCAAGTACAACATGCAATTTCAGCAAGTCAGACAGAAATTTGACAGCAACCCACAAAACTTAACGTTGAGCAAAAAATATCATCATGTAATGAAACAAAACTTCAGCTGTAACATTGAAAATGATCAATGTGATGCTACGAGGGCTAGTTACCCTTCATTCTTTAGAGCAGCTACAACTTCTGGGTGGATTATTGAATTTACAAGTTGTAACTGAATGCATCGCAAATCTCCATGTGGTAAAAAATGTGGATTCTTAGAAGTGTAAGGTTGTCTGTGCCCACTCTACATCTACATTATGCTTGGTTCAGTTTCCTGTCAGTTGTTAAAAAACCTCCTCCTGAGGAGTCTTTGACCTCAGCTTTGCCTTCTCTGCTGACACTGAACCGATGAGAAAGCTCCTTTCAATTCAATTCAATTCAAAAATACTTCATTAATCCCAAAGGGAAATTATTTGTTGTTGTAACTCGTTATCCTCATTTCATTAAAAGATGTTATAGATACTGATGGCTGTAGACAGGAAGGATCTCTTGTAAAGGTCCACCCCACAGTGGATCCTAAGAAACTGGCTGCAGATGTCGTCCGATCCGTCCACCCAGACTCGGCTGGCCTCTCGGTTCCCCTCGGGCTGTAGGACCGCCCGAATGCCGGGCAGAACTCCTCCCAGAGCGATGGCCACTCCTCCCAGCAGTCTGTTGTGCTCCTCACCGCTGCGGACAGCCAACTGTAGGTGCAGAGGAACGATCCTGTCCTTCCTCTGCCATGAGCCGTGTTTCCTGCTAGTTCCAGGATCTCAGTGGTCAGGCACTTGAGCACAGCTGGCAGGTAGATGAGAATGCGTCCACAGAACATCCTTTTCAACTCATTTGAGATTTGGGGCTGTAGTTGAGATATTATTTAAGCTTTTGAGATGTTAATCAGCTGCTGGTTGTAGAAAACTGTCTTGTTGCCATGGTTACGCATCATAACAAATGTCCGAAACTAAAAAAGTTTCAGTAAAAATCCTTCCAGCTGCACAGCATCTGATACCAGAGGAAACAATCATCCAAAAAATGTGATTTACATCCAGAAAAAGAGGAATTAAAGTTTCCAAAAGCAAAATCTCAGAATTTAAAAACTTGAATTTCAGAACTTTAAACATATTTCTGCCTGGACACAACAAATGCTCAATTTTTCAAGTACTTTGTAGTTTACAAATTAAAACAAAAAACAAAATAGACAGTAAAAAAAAAAAAAAAAAAAAAAAAACAAGAACAAGATAAATTAATTTTTATATATATATATATATATATATATATATATATATGTCATATAAAATGAATATAAAATAAATTTTAAAAAGTTACTATTCATATATGCTGATTATTGTCCCTCTATTAAAACGCAGAAAGTTCTGAAGGTTCTGCACTGCATTTCAAGATGGTCGCCACAAATAATTGACTTCACAAACACATAAAGGGCTGTAATTAAGCCAGTTTTATATGTACTGAGATAAAACTTAGTGTGGTGGTAGCTTAGCATCATTCTCAGCACATATTCAGAGAGCTAACACACAAGACCTTGCATAACATATTTGTCCTGGTTTTAACCAAAGAGGCTCTGTCTTTTTGTCAACATGATCTTTGTTTAAAATTGTTGCATGAAAAGCAGCAGGTGATGTGCACTCTATTCAAGGAATGTTAGATCTGTACTGGGGTTTCTCACAAACTGCATTAAGGAATCTCAATTTGACTGATTTCTGGCACCATACAGGGCTCAAATATTCAAAGAAAGGGAAATAAATTGATGAGGAAAATGTAGCCTTTGAGCTAAATGTCCTGCAGGGAGGGAATCAATACTGACAGACCAATATGAGACTGTTTATGGTTTTGGAACCAGATGAGAGAAACTATTTTCTGCATCCGGGTTTTTGTTTTTAGCTACCAGATGATTCACATAAAGCTTTCATCAGGGTTCCTGTAAGCAATTACTGATTATTAGTTAATCTACCTGAGGAAGTGATTCATCCTGGGCTGAGTTTTCAGCAGCTGCTGTGGTTCATTCAGCTTGATGTAAACTATTTTTCTATGCAAGAAAAGGTTTTTATGTGCATATTTTTTTACACCTCAGTTTTTTTTTTTAATGCAGCTACAGTTCTAACAGTAACACAGACAGGAAATTGCTTGTGAACCCTGACTGACCTTTAAATAGGAATGATATGGTTGGAAATCACTTGAAGTATTACATTAAAAAAATATCTATTGCAATTTTCTGCACTTCTCATATGTTTTGCGAGTTCCACTGATGAACTTTTGACTCGTTTTTAGTGTGTGTTCATTGGAGAATCAGAAAAATTCATTTATATGGACATTTCACAATACAACAAGTAATTTTGATTACAATGGTATGGACAATTTCATCAAATAATAGCTTTAAAAAAAGGCATAAGAGTTTGGGGTGGCACATACCACCCTTATATTGACCACTCCCAGATACCACACCAGTTTAAAACAAATTTAAACACATCCAGTGTGTTTACATGGATAAATTGCATCTTAGAGTAAAATGTAACAATGTTTTCTCTACGCTGACGTGTGCTGGTTGGATCAGTGTCAATGGTACTTCAAACAGGAAAATTGATGAGATGTTTATGTTTTTCACATGTCCCAGTGGAGGTCGGGGAACTGGAATCCAAACGGGCCATGTTCAGGGCTTCTGTTGCAGAAGTCGCTTTCAGGAGCAGTAGCCTGAAGGTTACTGATGCATCATGCAAAGTACCCACTGGTGGACACCAGTGGTGATGGATGCCATCTAGCTGAGGAAAGTGGTCTTCAGGACTTGGCTGTCCTGAAGGTCACCCAAAGCAGCTGATAGGTACAGCGTGGCCAGAATGATGGCAACTTCTGTGGTAATGGATGCAAAAACTCAGGCATGGGAAATATTTGTGAGGTCAAGGAGAAGGACTATATGTTGGCTTTGAGGAGGTACTGGCAAACCATCTGATGACTCAGAAAAGTGGTCTCCATCCTAGGCTGTGTTTGGTTTGGGTGTGGAACTGCTGACCTGGACCCTTAATCCATCCAGCATATCTACCCTTGGGGAGGCAGATACAAAGGACTTTTGTGGAAGTCAAGGTCCATGACCTTGGCAGAAGTCACTGTGGTAGTCAAAAGCTTCCTGGTGTTAGGTCACAAGGGGTGGATGACATTTTCCCTGAGATACTGAAGGCTCTGGATGTTGTGGGGCTATCATTGTTGACTTTTTAATGTCACATGGAGGCCTGGGACAATGCATGTTAAGTGGCAGACAGGGATAGTGGTTCCCATTTTTCAAAAGGTGGACCAGAGAGTGTGCTCCAACTCTCATTGGATCACACTTCTTGCCCTCCTCTGGAAAGTTTATACCAGGCTGTTGGAAGGGAGGCTTTGACTGACTGTCGAACCTTGGATTCAGTGGAATCAGGAGGAGCAGTGTGGATTTTGTCCTGGTCTTGGAGCTGTGGACCAGATCTTCACCCTTGTGAACCTAAAGAAGGCTTATGGCTATGTTTCCTGAGACATTCTGTGGAGGGTGTTGCAGAAGTATAAGGTGCCTGTCAGTGTTGCTTTTAATGGTTTTCCTGTTCCTGTATAACCAAAGCAGGAACAGTGTCCACATTCTTAGCACAAAATCAAGCTCATTCTCGGTGCAGGTTGGACTCTGCCAGTGCTGTCTCTTGTCTTGAGGTGTTCATAGACAGGATCTCCAGATGCACTCATGGAAAGGAGGGTGTCTGGTTTGGGAACCTCAGAGTCTAATCTTGTGAGAGTGGCACGGTCTGCAGCCACCTTTCCAACATGGCCACTAATTGCCACCAGCTGTCAGTCATCCACTTGATGAGACGTCTCCATTACTTAAGGCTGCAGTTGAGTGCTACTCTCCGCTGGAGCATTAGACTCTCTATGGTATCTATGTCTCTGGTCAGTTATGTATATGTTTAGGGTGGCTGTGGCTGAGTGGTTTGAGCAGTCGTCCTCCAATGCAAGAGTTGGGGGTTCAAATCCACCAGTCACATGCTGAAGTGTCGCTGGGCAAGACACTGAACCCCTTGTTGTCTCCGATATGTGTCCCATCAGTGTGAATGTGATAAAGCACTGATTAGTCTTTTTAGAATGATTTGTTCAATTAGCTTTGTAGAGATCTAGTAGAGTGCTGTTTGAATGGGTGAATGAGGACACAGATTGCTGTAAAGTGCTTTGAGTATCTCAATAAGATAGAAAGGCGCTATATAAATACAATCCATTTACCATTTATGTTCACTGTGATTTCAGTAACTTACATAGTGCTCTTGTCTTCAGACTAACTTGCCTCTTTGAATCCTGTCCAGTCCTGGTACTCCCTGGTTCTGTTCCTCTCCTTCTTGCGTCCTGTCCTCCAGCTACTTGCCTGTCTGGTCAGTCCTGCCTGGAACTTTTCTCTGGTTCCACTCCTGGATTTCTGGGTGCTCCATCTCATTGTCCATACTGAAGAAAAGAAAACAAACAAATTAAAATCAACTCTCAACGCCAGCCCGAGACCCACTCGACCTTGTCCTTTTCCCCCAGGGATTCCAGAGAAGCCCCTGTAAATATCTGCACAGCACTGTAAATAATAAACACTGTTCAAACTTTATTTTGTGTCTGTCTCATTCCGGTCTCGTATCAATCTGGGGTTCTGAGATCACTACAAATCTCTGCTTAATGTGGAGGATAAGGTTCTGTTGCCATTATAGGGCTATGGCTTTCATTGTACATTGGGGCGGGTCACAGCCGAATGTGAAGCAGCTCAAATGGGAGTCTGCTGGAGTGTGTCGCTGGTGAGAGGGATGCCTGGATTTCTCTGCTCTACCTGCTGTATAGGCGACATAGATGATATGTGATAGAAGATGGAGAGTTTTATGTTTATTGATTAAAAATATATGCATGACTTATTAATAAATTTGTGTAAGACAATTGAAACAGTTTGTCTACCAATAATGTGTGAAATGTACCAGATTGTTTTGGTATTATTGTTTAAAAAGATGGTTTTAGCACAGTAGCATGTCCCCATTGCTATTAAAACATGCCATTACCTAAATGTTTCTTAAAACATTAACTCATAAAAAATGACTAACAAAGGAAAATAAATGACAAATAGTTTAGGCATAGTTTAAATAATTGTGGCCAAAATTGGACACCCCTCCTCCCACTTTCTGTACAAATGTACAGTATTTAAATGGTATTTAAAGTGTAACTTTAAATAAACAAATACATAATAAATAATAATAAATCAATTTAAAGTGTAACTTTAAATACCATTTTTTAAAACTGTGATTGTATGAAGGACAATAAAATTTCATGTTTCTAAATAAAGTGATTGGATATAGATTTAATATATTATCATATTATTGATACGATGGATCTGACTCTACCTTGTTAGATACATCTAGATTATTGAACATGCATCAGGACGATATGATATCTATCTATCTATCTATCTATATATATATATATATATATATATATATATATATATACATATATATATATATATATATATATATATATATAGTTTATAAAAAAAAAAACTAACGTGTAACTGTAAAAATCTAGTTTATTTTTTGTTTTCCCTGATGAGCTATATGTGCCACCTCTGCTCCCAGCTGTCTTCCCCATGGGGCCCCATAACATTTTCTGGACCCGCCCCTGCAGAGAAGTTTCATCGGAACACCATCATCAAACCACAGAATCGAACTGGTCACTTGTGGCTCAGCTGGCCTGATGAACTGTGTTTCAGTCTGCAGCCCAGTACTTTTTCCATTTAGGTTGTTTAATAAATCCATCCGCCCTTTTCAATCACTGCCTCTCCTCTTGCCGCCGTCACGCAGGTGCACGAGCCCGACCCGCACCGCTGTGCACGTGGTAACCCACCTGTGTGTAAATTCCTGCAGAACGAGGGAGAGAGAGAGCAAGAGAGAGAGAGAGAGCAAGAGAGAGAGAGAGAGAGAGAGCAAGAGAGCAAGAGAGAGAGAGAGAGCAAGAGAGCAAGGGAGAGAGAGAGCAAGAGAGGCGCCTCTTCCTCCTCTCTCCTCCCCCTTCAGCGCTCCATCTCCTTCCCTCTCTCCCTCCTCTGCCCTCGCTCTCCCCTTCTCAAATTGACGTCGGATCTGGGCTCGAAACATGATGACAGAAAAGCCTCAGTGCGCTCCGCGCTGTCGGGCTCTCCTCCTCCTCCTCCTCAACCCAGACCACCTGAAACTCAAATAAGCAGCAGACGTTCACAGGACTAAAAAAAAAAAAAGAAAAAGAAAAAAAAAAGGAAAGAAAAGAAAGAAAAGAGGATCGCACAGTTATCCTGTCAGCGGGACTAACAAGGAGACCTTTCCACCACACTCCCCCATCCGCGCGCTCCTCCTGCGCATCGCTCCCACCTCAGAAAGCGCTCCGTGCTGAACTCCAGTGAAAGTTAACATGTACGTGCACGCGTGGATCCGCGCGACTCTGGGATTTGTAGGTTTCTGTCTGGTCGCCTTTGTCCAACAGTCAGCTTCAGGAAGTAAAGCCGCGCATGGTAAGTTTGCAACCTGACAACACCTTCTGATTCTCACTACTAACAAAACCATGCACGTCTGAGTGGAACAAGTCAAACGCAAGAGAGCAGAGCTGCCTTCTGTTATCCATGTTGCAGTAGCTTTTTGTTGTGCGTCAGCCTGCTGCACGCACGCGGACTTGCCCAGACAGACACAATAAGGTAGAGATGAAGTTTCTCTTGTGAGTTTACTGCTGTTGGAAACAAGCAGCAGCTTCTGAGCTCCACAGCATCTGCAGTGCCAACACTTCTGTTTCATAGCTAATCCTGCAGGTATTGTAGTGAGACCAGCAGGAGGTATTTGTCACAGTCTGGACAAGTATTTGACACTAGTCTGTAACACCCCCCCCCCCCCCACACACACACACACACACACAGCTAAGCCTCTTATATGTCAGACACTACAGCTACAGTACTGTCCTGCTTCTCTTCCTCTCCTATTGGGATAATTAATTTGGCCCCCCTGAAGAACAGACAGACAGAGAGACTGAACCCCCCCATGCCACCTTTATGCATCAAGAAAAGACACACTTAGTTTCTGATCCACCCCCCTAACCTCACAGCTCCCCTTCCTTTTGGGTTTTCATCACTTAATTTTCCCACAATACAAATGCCAAGCAAAGCTGCCAGAAAGTATTTGCATGCAAAGACACATCGCAGCTCCCGTGTGAGTGCTGATTGTGGTCGGTGATGTTTTACTCTCACTAAAAGGCATCTCAGGCAGCCAACAAGGCAAAAAAAAAAAAAAAAGGAGAGAGACTGAGAGCGAAAGAAAGGGGGTGGGTGACTATTTTGCATCCTGGGTGGTCTGCCCCCGCTTGTGGGAAAACTCAATATTTACATTTTGCAATTAGAACTACTTTTTTCTCACTTTGTATTCCACAACATCGATTACACACGTCCTTGTGGCGTGGAATGCTGCTGTGTGAGAGTGGCTCTGGAATGGCGTGCACCTGTTTGTTGGTCACTGAGCGAAACGCAGCGGACGAACACTTGACTGGCCTCTCCTCCAGTTCCTGTTTATCCGTGCAAAACTCTTGCACTGACACACTCTCCGCGTTCGGCGCTGAAGCTGTTTGTGAGCATATTTTGTGCCTAACTGAAACAAAATAAATGGGTTTTGGTGGTGACGGCAACTCTTGCAGCGCTTCAAAAGGCCTGCAAGATGGGGAGTCGTTTTTAAAAGATTATGAAACAAAAACACAGTTTGTCAGCTCAGTATTTGATCAGCACGTTGTCTTTCATCGTCAGTGTCGGTCCGGTCGTGGTGCTGGTCATGGCATCTTCTCAAGGAGGAGAAAGAAAAGGGAGAAAGAGCAGTCGATAGAGGAAGGGAAAATTTGAGGATGACAAAAAAAGGAAAAAATGAGAGCAGAAAGGGGGAAAATCGGGAGGAATTAAATGCACGCTGAGAGCCGGAGAGCCGGCAGCCACAAGTGAGGAAGAAGAGGAAGCAAAAGAGGGGAGTAGGATACGTCATGGCAAATCACTTTCCCTTCAAACAGAGTCAGGGTCTCTTGCAACAGCACCAAGGCAACGGTTGGTGTGGGGCTGACACGCTGCTGTGGCTGGCTGTGTTGGTGTAACCTCTGCTCCGGGGCCTGGGGGTCTAAAGACGCGGGGCTGTCGGAGTGGGGAGGAAGGCCACATGCGGGCCTTGACACACTGTGGGAACCGAGCGGCCTGAGCAGTATGAGGCCCAAGTGATGGGGAGGCTTACCTTGAGATACTAACTTGAGTCTGCACTGTGAGTGCGGTGGAAGGGAAGACGAAATCCCCCAACGCTCACTCGCTCACCCCTCTCCTCTTGCTTTGTTTGCTTTGTCTCTGCTTCCTTTCCTTTGCACTTAATGAAGTAGCTGCACTTTTTCTTTGTCAGCCACAAGCAACGACTGCATTACACCCTCCGTGTCAGAGAGTTCCCTGTCAGCCCCATGTGCTAATTGTATTTTTTGCACGGCTCCCCTCTGCCCTCTCCCCCACATTCTCCGGTCTTCTTCGGCCTACTTTTGTTATAGAACGAAGAAGGCTAGATGTGCTGCAAGTCTGAGCAAAAATACAAGCATCATTGTGCAGTGGCATAAAAAGTTTTACGCACCATTCTCGACATTTCAAAAACACAGTTTAGAAACTTCTTGCATCCTTCTAAGAGTCTTTCAGTTCTCGCTTGATGGATTTTCACACATTCTTCCTGGAAAAGTCTGCTAGCTCTGTGAGATTCTTGAGTTGTTTTGCGTGCTCTGCTCTTCTGAAGTCTTTCCTTAGATGTTTGATGATGTTTTGCTTGGGAGAGTTGAGGTGGTTGGGGGGTGGGGGGTAGTTCTCTCCTCTTGTAGTAGTCCATTGTGGACTTGGAGAAATGTTAAAACCTTTATTATACAGCTGGGTACTCATTTCCTTTTCTTTTTCAGTTTCTTTAACCCATGTTTAACAGTTGTTCTTTTCTCTAATAATGATCACTCATAGTGCTCCAAAACTCCTATTTGAACATATTTAGCTCATTTTCTGAATGCATCAGGGCTATTTCTTGGTCTTCTAGGCTTTAACTTGGCCTCTGTTGATGCTTTTAACTCCCATTTCTACATGAAATGACACAGCAGAAAACTGCTACCTGAAAATGCTTTGCTGTCTTCTCATCTCCTCCTGCTTTGTAATTTGCGGACTAAAAAAACCCCAGATGTTTAAGGTAAGAACTCACTGGGTTTTGATTGTTGGGTGGGACTGGTTGGAAAAATTACCAGAAAAAAAAAAGACATATGTTGTACTGGCAGCACACTGAACAACACTTTGCACAAACCCCTGGTAACATTTGGGCTGAAAGTTGCAAACAAACCCCTACAGTTCTGTCTATTTTTTCAAATGTGATGAAAATTCAAGCAGTGTTAGAAAAAAGGCCCTGCAACTCACAAGAAAGTTAAGAACCCCCACAAGTGTTTTGAGTCGTTTTGGAGACGTCTTTGTGAATACTGTTTGCACTTTGTCGCCAACAGTTGCAGCCCAGTGAGATCCTGGCTTCAGAGGAGCCAGTGGGTGTCGATTGATGGTGCAAGATTGGAGGAGTCATTGTATTTATGAGCTTTAACATTTGCATTGACTGGCACGGTGGCAACAAGGTGCTCTGTGTTCACACCTTAGCTCAGATCTACTGAGTGGAGCAGGTAATCTCCAGGCGCTCTGGCTTTGTATCTCAGCTAGATGTCTTCAAATTGACTTGATTCATGTCTGTGGACTGGTTGGTGGTCGTTCTGTTAGCCCTGTGATGGATGGGCAACCAGTTCAGGGTGTTTCCCGATTCTGGTTTTGTGACAACTGGGTTAAGCTTTTGTCTTTGTGACCCTGGATAAAATAAAACAAATATGGCAATTGAAAGAATTACATTTTATCACCCTGTCTTTCTAAAACATGCTTCTGGACAATAATTAATCTTAATAAAAAGTAGCTTGTATGTTTGCATAATTGTGCACATATTCCCTTAAAATTCCCTTCTCTACAGTAATTAGAGAGATGGGTAGGAAAGTACTTGGTGTGTCATCTGGACAAAGAATGGATGATAAGGAAACCTGGTGGTGGAATAGTGAAGTTAAGGAACCTATTCAAAGAAAGGTTAGCTAAGAAGAAATATGACTGTGAGAGGACTGAAGAAAGGAGACAGGAATATAAGGAGATACAATGTAGAGCAAGGAGGGAGTTGGCAAAGGCAAAGCAGAAGACATATGATGAGTTGGCTGGACACTAAAGAGAGTGAGAAGGACTTGTACCGATTGGCAAGACATAGGGATCAGGCTGGAAAGGATCTGCAGCAGGTTAGACATGTTAAACAAATATAGGAATTGTAATGTTCTAACAAGTGAGGAGAGTGTGATGGGAAGATGGAAGGAGTACTTTGAGGAGCTAATGAATGAAGAGAATGAAAGACACAGAAGAGTAGAGGTCATAGAAACTGTGGACCAGGAAGTGGGAAAGATTAGTGAGGGTGATGGCCAGAAAGCTCTCAAAAGAATGAAGGAGGGGAAGGTTAGGACCTGATGACATACCAATGGAGGTTTGGAAATGTCTTGGAGAGACTGCAGTGAGGTTATTGACTCAAATATTCAATTGCATATTTCTTGATGAGAACATGCCTGCGGAATAAAGAAGAAGTGTGCTGGTGTCCATTTTTAAGAAAAAGGGGGGTATACCGAGTTGTAGCAACTACAGGGGAATTAAGTTGATGAGTCACACAATGAAGATCTGGGAGAGAGTTGTGGAAGGTAGACTTAGAAGAGAGGTGACTATTTTTGAGCAGCTGTATGGTTTCACGCCAAGAAAGAGCACCACAGATGCCATCTTTACTTTGAGGATGCTGATGGAGAAGTACAGAGAAGGTCAGAAAGAACTCCATTGTGCCTTTGTGGATTTAGAAAAAGCATATGACAGGGTGCCAAGGGAGGAGGTGTGGTATTGCATGAGGAAATCTGGAGTGGCAGAAAAGTATGTTAGACTGTTACAGGACATGTTTGAGGACAGCAGGACAGTGGTGAGATGTGCTCTAGGAGTGACAGATAGCTTCAAGGTGGAGGTGGGAGTGCATCAAGGATAGGCTCTGAGGCTCTTCTTGTTTGCTCTGGTGATGGACCGACTAACAGATGAGGTCATGCAGGAATCCCTGTGGACTATGATGTTTGCAGATGACATTGTGATCTGTTGTGAGAACAGGGAACAAGTGGAAGAGAACTTAGAGAGGAGGTATGCACTTGAAAGAAGAGGAATGAAAGTCAGCTGAAGTAAGACAGAGTACATGTGGGTGAATGAGAGGGAGGCTGGTGGAACAGTGAGGCTACAAGGAGCAGAGGTCACAAAGGACTTCAAGTACTTGGGGTCCACTGTCCAGGAAAATGGGGAGAGTGGTAAAGAGGTGAAAAAGAGAGTCCAGGCAGGATGGAGTGGATGGAGAAAAGTTTCAGGAGTGACTTGCAACAAAAAAGTAGCAGCAAAGGTCAAAGGAAAAGTTTACAAGACAGTGGTGAGACCAGCTATGCTGTATGGTCTGGAGACAGAGACATGGACAAAAAGACAGGAGAAAGAACTGGAAGTAGCAGAAATGAAGATGATGAGTTTCTCCTTAGGAGTGACAAGGATGGATAAGATTAGGAATGAGATCACCAGAGGTACAGCACAGGTTGAACAACTGGGAGATAAAGTTAGAGAGACCAGACTGAGATGGTTTGGACATGTCCAGAGGAGGGACTGTGGGTATATTGGTAGAAGGATGTTAGAAATGCAGCTGCCAGGAAAAATACAACGAGGAGATATATGGATGCAGTTAGAGAGGACATGGAGGTAGTTGGAGCAAGGACAGAGGATGCAGAGGACAGAGTGAGGTGGAGGAGGATGACTCGCTGTGGAGACACTGAAGACGAGAAAAACTGAAAAAAGAAGAAGAAAAATTCCCTTAAAAGTCTAAAAGACTCAAAGAGATTTTCTATGATATTGATGAACTTTTTGAGTAGTAAATCCGACCTCTAAGCAACCTTCAAGTAGCAGAAGTTTTTAGCAGGGTTCCCGACCATATTGCTGAAGTAAATGTAACACAGCAAGTACATGGGGCTGTGATAATTTAGACTCATGCTTGAAAGGCTATGTGAAACCACAAAAAAGAACAATTTAAACAGAGTTTTTTCTCCTGCCTGGGCCTTTGGCCTTGAACTTCTCAGATTGTTCTGCTAATCAGAAAAGAAGAGGAGAGAAAAACAGACAGAAGGCCAGAGGCTCCGTCTTCTACGAACACACCCACTCAAAATGCTTTAAGTAACACTTGAACATGATTTTAGAATTTCTTTTATCCCATTTACTCTTATTTCACACACTGCATGTTTTTGTGCTACCTCTGAACCCTTACAATCTCCTGTAATGCTCTGAAACTCTGTTTCACTCCCCCACCATCACTGGTTGGGCCCTAAAAATGAGCTGGCACAAAAATACCTGTTTTCTTTTTATTTATTTATTTGCCAAAGTACAGCTGGCAACTGTAAGATTAGCTGTACTCAGGTCAGCTGAGAAGTCCTGATTTTGATGATGTCTGAGTTGGAGAAAGAAAGTCTGGATCACTTGCTGACTGCGAGCCTTCATTTCTCACCATTTTTCCTCCAACTCCGAGTCCTTTCCTGTGATTAGAACTGATTGTCTCTGTCTGTTTCTCTGCAGAAGCCATCAGATGCTTTTGTTGTCATTATGATTAGAGTCTGAGGCAGGTTGAGCCCTGGGGTGGCCCCCCGGTCACTCGCTGATGAGTAGGTGGAGGTGACAATTCTAGTTTTTTATTAGCGCCCAGCAGAAACCCACTGAAAGCATCAGCCTCACAAGTGGTGCTCCAGTACCACTGTACATGTTGTTACAGAGTAGCAAAGTGAGATTATTATCTTGGCATTACTTGAGTGCTGAAAATAAAGGATGTTCAGTCTTTTTGAGGATACGTGAATGTGCAAGAGGAGTGATTTTAGACTGGATGTAATGGCTGCACTTACCATACAGAGGATTCCTCACATCCCAAATTGAGGCTCTAATATAGACGGAGATTTTTTCAAAATCAGCTTTGGGTTTATTGAGCCTACTCATTCCTATTTCCCTGGTTTCAGTTTGGCCAAGCTGCAGCAACCATTTTACTTTGATTTTGTTTTCCGTGTAGCGTGGTGACAGAGAGAACCATGTTTACCTGCAGGTGATATACAGTAGTAGAGATTTCTTTGGGCATGTTGCCCATGTTCATCGTCATAGATGGGAGGTACAACCAAACATTTTCTGTTTGCAATGGTGTCAAGATCCTGGTAAAAAAATAAAAAACTTTCCTGATCAAAGTCTATTGGTCAGAATTTCAGTATATTTTGATAGGAATGTTTTTTTTACTTTTTAATCTGGTGAAAAATTCAAACTGGTTTTCTGTAAATAGACCAAAAGCTCATAATTTATTTCTGGATAAACAAGTTTCTTAGTGTGAAGTCACTATATAAAGTTGTTAGTGATTTCTGTGGAATAATTAGAGCAGCTGGACAAATGGTAGTCTACATAATAGCTTTGAACTCACATTTTTAACATTTAACATTAATTCATTGTATTTTAAAAGATTTTACACTAATGCAGTGAACTGGAAACATAATTTAACACTGTTGTGTCTGCACGGTCTGTTTCAGCTTAAGTAGATCTAGTTCACGTGTATCACCTAATAAAAGTTCAAACACTGTTCCACAGCAGCTAATAAACATCCGAGAGTCCAGATGTGTTCTTGTATTTTTGTTTTCCTTTCTGCTTAAAGTATTGAGTAATCATCCATGTCAAACATTTTAAAATGGCAAAGAATCAGGTTGATTAATTATACAACCACCTAATTGCTTCATTATTATTAGCATCTTAAATTGCTCTGCTGAAAATCTAAAGTAACTTTTAAACATTGTAGTTATCAGCCTTAATAATAATATTTAGGTCTAAACTGTACTTAGTATATATTTGTTGTTGTTGTTTATAGTTTTTATGTTTACATGCCAGCTGTAGATCAAATTGTCCCCCAGGGGTATAATAAAGATCTGCTGAACTATGATGTTTGAGACATGAACTCTTATTTTTTTAAATTAAAACTGAGGTCACTTCCATCTTAGTTATTTGGTCAAATTAAGTAAAGTGTCAACAGGTGATTCTGTTTCTGGCCCCGTAAAGGTAATACCTTAATGAGCTGTGGCCAATGATGACTACTTGGCAAATTGTGACAAAAGCCCTATTCTCACGAGATTAGATTTACCTAGGGACCACATGTAATAAATAAATTACTCTCTGCCTGCTTTTTATGTGGTGAAATTGCATGGGATAATCAAAGCCTGAGATTTATCTGAAATTAATGGACATCTTCCGGATATGATGTTAACGCGCTGCATAATGCGTAACATCTGTTAAAAAAAACCCTGGCCTAATTATTTATCGGATCCCGCCCATTTCTGTCCAAATCACAGAGATGCCTATTTGCATTGGATTAGTATTATCACAAGACCTCGGAGTTCAGCAAAATATAGTAGGTAATTTGCGGGGGAATTTTTACTGTACAAATTACTGACATGGCCGATTCGCACGGGATTAACAACACAGACAAGCTCCGTAATTATTACAAATAGCATGTGGTCCCTAGTAGGGATGTGCGATATGGCATAAAATTCATATCACAATATGTATTGTGATGGAAGGCAATAACAATATATATCACAATATGTTTTTGGTATAAAACTTGCAATAGGAATGAAAAAAAAGCATAGGGTGTCCTATTGTCATCATTTATTTTGAAAACTGCTATACCACAAGATAATCTCAATGAAGAAAATTCCACTCCTAGGTCCAGAGAATTTTTAAATAATTAACTAATCAAGTATTAGGCGGGCAGCACGGTGGCGCAACTGGTAGAGCTGCTGCCTCTCAGCGAGCAGGTCCCTGGTTCAAACCCCGGTCCAGGGGCCTTTCTGGGTGGAGTTTGCATGTTCTCTCCGTGCATGCGTGGGTTTTCTCCGGGTACTCCGGTTTCCTCCCACAGTCCAAAAACATGCATGTTAGGCTGATTGGTAACTCTAATTTGTCCCTAGGTGTGAGTGAGAGAGTGAATGGTTGTTTGTCTCGTTTGTCTCTGTGTGGCCCTGTGATGGACTTGCGACCCGTCCAGGGTGTACCCCGCCCCTCGCACAGTGATTGCTGGACATGGGCACCAGCGACCCCCGTGACCCAAAATGGAATAAGCGAGTAAAGAAATGGATGGATGGATGGATGGATGAAGTATTAGGCTTCTTTCTTGTAGTGCAAAACAATGCAAAAGATATCAAATGTAGTTTTAGCCATATGTTTAAAAAAAAACAATATGTTGTTAACTGAACAGTTTCCAGTATTCTCACTTAAGAAATGAACAGCAACAGAGCAGCATTTTACACTGAAAACACTTCACCCTCCAACCCTCTAGTGGGCGTCTCCTTCTGCTTTAAGGAGAGCTGACACAAAATGGCGACCAGTTTTCTCTGTGGCTTTGACCAGAGGGTCTCGCAGTAAAATCACACAACACATTGTTCTTTTACAGATCAGAGAGCAGGTTTAACACTTTTTTTTTTAGCTCAAATGCACGCTCTAAAGCTGACCAACAAACTTTCGACAAAAAAAAAAAAAAAAACCCTTTAGACGGAAAACAGCGTTTTGTGCATGCCTCCGAATACGAGTACGGCAAGCCAGCCGTAGATGCCGTAGTTAGCTTGTAGCTTTGCTACTTAGCTGTCGAAGAAAGGACTTTAACACCACTTACGCACAGTTTTCAACTCAAAAAAAGCAATGATAAAATCTGACAACTCTGATTTTACATCAGAAACAACATTACTGCGGTTAGCCGGTAGAAGACAGATCTCTATCGTAGGCTAAATTTCTATCGTTTCTACCGTGTACCGTTTATATCGCACATTCCTAGTCCCTAGGTAAAACTAATCCCGTGCAAATAGGGCTAAAGTCTACAAAATGTCTAGTAGCATTCGCGGGGATTTTTAGTTTTGTGCAAATTTCTTCTCAAAGTTGTTGCAGTTGCCATTGCCAAGAATAATATCTGGAACTTTTCTCAAGTTAGTTTCTAGGAAATCTTGCTGTATTATAACACCTGCATGAGATTCAGTCTTGTGATAGAAAACATCCGAAACTAAAGCCCTGAATGTTCAGGTGTAGACTATGCTGACAATTAAAAGTGATTATTATATTTATTAAAACACTTGTCCAAGAATCCAGTTTTTCATGATTTTCTAAAGTTGGCTCCACAAAATGTGACCACACAGCTCGCTGGTTGCAAACTCTTTGAAATGAGTTCGACAACATGGAAAAAAACAAAAAGGCCCTGTGATGGACTTGCGACCTGTCCAGGGGGTACCCCGCCACTTGCACAGTGATTGCTGGACATGGGCACCGGCGACCCCCGTTGTAGGGATCTGCACCTGCCCTGCTCTGTGCAGATAGTTAATGACTCTCAGGTGCCACGTATTGGGTTTAATTAGAGACTCTCCTTTATATACGGTGCTCTCCTGCATCTCAGGCAGGGGAGCATTAGGTGCTTAAGCTGCATCTTCACGCTCATCTCCTAGTGCCTTGGTGTTTCCTGTTTTTCCTACGAGTGTAAGTAGTATCGCTGTTCCGACAGCATTATTTGTTATTGTTGCATTTTTGTGATTAAAATGCCTTTTTTGTAACCTTGTTGGAGTCCTGCTTGCATTTGGGTCTCAACCACCGCCCGATCGTGACAGAATGCTCCCCTCATCAAAGAGACCCAGCAAGCAGCTCCACTTTTTTGAGTATTTTTCAAGTAACACAGAAAGAACTGTGCATCGGGAGAATAGAGAGTGGGACAGGAGATCGCCTCGCTCTTACCTGGCACACTCCATGACGGCTTCCACGCCCTCAAGGTTTCCTGCTCCGCCACCAGTGGACTTCACTGCTGCAGCCCCTGTGGTCGCTTCCAGGCCTACCGCAGTCTCCGTAGTTTTTAAATCTCCTGCAGCCTCTGATGAGTCCACGCCCCCGGTGGGTCCCACGTCCTCAGTTGTTCCTCTGTCGGCGGCTACTCCTACACCTCCAGTGACTCCTGTGCCAGCCGCTACTGCTGCTGCTCCTGAGGTCACCACGTCAGCTGCTGTTCCTCTGCTGGTTCCTGCCTCTTCCGCTGCTGTCGCCTCTGAGGTCACCGCGTCAGCTGCTGCTGCCTCTCTTCTGGTTCCTGTTGCTGCGCGCAGCCCCCAAGGTGGACCTCACCTCTCCTGTTCCGAGGGGGTCCCGGCAGACGCTCCTCACCTCTCCTGCTCCGAGGGGGTCCCGGCGGATGCTCTTCGCTTCTCCTGCTCCGAGGGGGTTCCGGCGGACGCTCCTCTCTTCTCCTGCTCCGAGGGGGTTCCGGCGGATGCTCCTCGCTTCCCCTGCTCCGAGGGGGTTCCGGCGGACGCTCCTCG
>NC_056508.1:21681867-21684926 GCF_014905685.2 Nematolebias whitei | reverse complement strand
GGGGTCCCGGCGGACGCTCCTCGCTTCCCCTGCTCCGAGGGGGTCCCTGCAGATGTTTCTCACCTCTCCTGCTCCGTGGGGTTCCAGACGGACTCCGCTTCTGCTCCTATATTGTTTGTTTGTTTTTGGTGCCCTCCAACCTTTAGTTTTTTCCCCTGCCACCCACCCAAGTTGGGTTGGAGTATTTTAGAACGTCAGATGCCATTTATTAGAAAGGGGGATACTGTAGGGATCTGCACCTGCCCTGCTCTGTGCAGATAGTTAATGACTCTCAGGTGCCACGTATTGGGTTTAATTAGAGACTCTCCTTTATATACGGTGCTCTCCTGCATCTCAGGCAGGGGAGCATTAGATGCTTAAGCTGCATCTTCACGGTCGTCTCCTAGTGCCTTGGTGTTTCCTGTTTTTCCTACGAGTGTAAGTAGTATCGCTGTTCCGACAGCATTATTTGTTATTGTTGCCTTTTTGTGATTAAAACGCCTTTTTTGTAACCTTGTTGGAGTCCTGCTTGCATTTGGGTCTCAACCACCGCCCGATCGTGACACCCGTGACCCAAAATGATAGAAGTGGGTAAAAAATAATATCTATTAAGAAAAGAAAAATAAAATAAAATAATGGATGGATGGAAAATTCACTTATTTTCTTTCAATTTGCCAATTAGTTATTAATGTTTGCAACCCCATGAGATACTACGTTAAGCATTCTTGGCTTGGTTGCTAAACCCGCATGGCACCCTGCATGGAGATGCAGGTAGCCAGAAACATCTCCTGCATGGAGATGTTTCTGGATCTGAAGCTACATCAGGTTGAATCAGAAAGCTTTGCAGAAACAATGGAAGCACGTGGAAAGATTTTGCTTGTTTCTGTTACATAAAAAAAAAATCATAAACAAAATCTAAATCTTCTTAATCCCTCATTTGATGAAGCTGAACTTCCTGAAGTCCTTGCTGGTTGCCTGGCAACTGCTGAGAGCTGAGAAAGTTTGACTTGTGACCTCCAGACTCACAAAATTATTGCTTCTACACTAGGTTTGGTTTTCTATTGATTAATCAAACAAGGCATTGAGCTTTAATGGCAGGGACAAAGCCAGGCTAGTTAACTCGGTGTACAGCTTTTTACGCTAAGCTAGGCTGTCAATAAATGTCCGTCCAATATAAGTGGGTTTTTGCAATGTGCACAATTTTACAGAATTTTAGCAGTTCACCCTCCTCTTTTCTGTTTTATTTGTACACATTTCTACGTGTTATGAATGTCAGGCCCCCAGTCAAACAGAGCCATTACCTGTGGACACAGCAGATTGCCTGCTGCTAACCCAGGGGAACCTATAAGCCATTGAAACCCCTCTGTCACGGTACCTTCACCCCCACCCCCCTCCATCCCCTTAGCAGAAAATCACTTTATCAGCAGCTAGCGAGACCCTTGTGACCGCTATTTGTCACCTCATTTAGAATTGTTGCCGAGCTGTCAAAGCTGCAGATTTCAGGTTCTACAGAAAAAGGGGAAGTGTAAGTCAAAGCACTCAAGCTTTTCCTAGAACACCAACCTTAGTATAATGTCCATTGGTTTAAGAAACAACAACAACAACAAAATAAAAACTTTGAGGTTCTTTACTCAGAACTGTAGAGCGGAACTTGTTTGGCTCTTGTTTAAGTGTCGAGGCTTTAATGTGAGCCGTATGTTCTTAATGAGGCCTGTGATTTCTCCCTCAAATGTGGCGTTGTGGTTAAAATTAGAAAGCCGTCTCCTCCTTCCATCTCTCTCCGTCAGCATCCTTTGTTCTGTGTACAGATGTGGCGCTGTGCCGACACGGTCTCTGTTGGTTTCGGGGGAGGATGGAGTCGATGTTGACAGCACTCAGTCTCCTTCACGAGGCCTGATGAGGAACCTCGGCGCCCCTCACATACCTGCAGCTCTTAGATCACTAATCCTTTAAACTACTCCATCGCAGGAGCCACTTTTATTTTAAGGATGTATTAGAAGAAATCATAGGGCCCTGCCATTTCGATGTCTCCACACCATCCTTTCTGCTTTCACCCTTTTCCTTGCTTTCGTTTTCTCAACTCATAGCTGAATAATGGGACAGCGTCTGTCTGTGAGGGTTTGGTGGGGTCAGGGAGGGACGTCATTAGGCTGGTCTGAGTTGGTCAGTTCTGTTGGAGGGGGGGTTGGGGGTCAGAAAGAGCCTTGTTTACAGACTGTGTGTTTACATTCCTGATGGTGAGCACTAGTTTTAGAGACTGCTGGAAGTGAAAGGAAATGCTTTTATTCTGCTTAGTAATGGAAAAATCCAGCCCAAAACATCAAGGAATCCAAATTGAGGGGAAAAAAACAAGTTATTTATTTGGTGGACTCTGGCTGGTGCATTGTGGGTAGAAAGAGGGATGACTTAACGGATGATTTTGACACTTCCTATACGGACAAGGGCATGGGAAAAACTGTACAGGATTCAGTCCCCTGCTTAGATCTAGAAAAACACATTTTGGACTTTTATTTAATGACAAAATCTGCATCCTTTTTAAAAACACATTCATTTATCAGGCAAGGATAGGATGCAAATTTTGCATATAACATTTAAAATCTTAAGGAGTAATCTCTCTATGTGTGCCAAATTTATAACAGTCATTATTTATAATCAACAAATGACATACAATGTTAAAAAGAGTGAGTTCAGTTTATAGATTAGAAAAAACTTTTTTCAAATGTTAAAACGTGAAAATGGTTTAACACGATCTCCGTCCGTCCGTCCGTCCGTCCGTCCGTCCGTCCATCCATCCATCCATCCATCCATCCATCCATCCAGTCATCATTGTTATTTCTTTTTTTTGTGTCAGATGATTGTCTGTACCTTTATTGCACCTGTCCTCATCTGAAGCTCTGCTGTGGTTTTCTGCACTTTGCTTCATGTTTTGAATTTATTTATTTATGGATACCTGTTTTTTCAGTGCTCATAATTTGTCATTTAATTAAGCATTTTCAGTTTGACACCTGTCCTCCTGTTTTAGTCTTGCGTTTGGATCCTCCAAATATATTATCTCATGCCTGCTTTGTTGTAAAATATAC
>NC_056508.1:21667804-21681467 GCF_014905685.2 Nematolebias whitei | reverse complement strand
TATATATATATACAGTATATATATATAAATATGAATAAATATATATAAAGTCAAGTTTTAGGTGAACATAGGGGAAAAGCTAATGCTGCCATCTGTGCTGTCTGTGAAAAATGGTATCCTTTTTTAGGTGTAAAGATTTATTCTGTCATTTAAACACTTTTCTATTTGTTGTAAATAATGTACTTGAATAAAAGTTTGACTCCTAGTACCATTGAAGAGATCGGAAATTACACACAGGCCTCTTAAACATCAAGCCTTTTATAAAAAAAGGTGATAAATAATTTAATATTAGACAACAGTTTCTAAAATAAAATGTGTGTTTTATAAATGTATGTTTTTGTGTGACTAATTTTCTGTTGTCTGAGTTTTAATGCTGCAACAGATACTTTATTTCTAATATTATTTATTAAAAAATATTAAAACATTTAAAAAAAATTGTTGTAAAATTTAGTGATTTATTTTAATGATTATTCTCTGTTTTTCCAATCTGTTGTGATTTTTTTTTAAATTAATTTATTTTTGAGTAAATTAATTTAGAAGCACTTGAAAATATGAGTTTGCCATACATTTTTTTCCATCCATCCATCCATCCATCCATCCATCCATCCATCCATCCAATTTCTACAAATTAAAAAACTACTTATGAAATAATCATTTAAACAATGAAAGGGAAAGTTTTAGCTGCAAAATAAAATGCCTTTATTTATGCCTTTTTTTTGTAAATTTGACAATCTAGACTTATTATTCCTCATTATGGGATGGTGAAATTAAATCTAATATGCATTAGGAGGAATAACTGAGAAGCTTTTAAGCATTTTCTGTTTGTTTTTGTCATTAAATGTTGGCGAACTGGCTCCAGAGTTTAAAGTGAAGTGCGTATGTCCAGTTCAGTGAATGCCACCGTTCTGAGCCACTGCTTCACAGCTTACACAGACAAGCTTAGACTTTCTACCTCTGTTTGACAGGAAACAACTAAAAATATCAGTCGTGCTGTAATTACTACGTTGCAGTCTTTATAGTCGGTACCATATCTGGCCAAAGCAACCACCAATGAATGCAATTGCTGTGTGCAGAGGGGAGAGTGTCATGTCAGTTAGCTCAGCTTGTATAAATATATGGCATACAGCTGGACCAAGTGCCACCCTTCCTGCCCTTAAAATATGTTTCATGAGGCCAAGAAATCATTAACGGCTGAGTGAAAAATATCTCCTAAAAGGTTCGGATGAATTCCCTGTCACTTTGATGAAAGACAGTTAAAGGTTTACGCTCATTCACCTTCTGTTACCCTGATTGTCGGGCCAACACCTCCCTGTGTGCTTTATTGTTACTCCATGGTTCCCTTAATTACTGTAATAAGTGTTTTCCTTCAGAAGATCCATGAGTCACAGTCTATTAAGGCCACGCATACTAGAGGACAGGGCCAACACCAGATGCCGGGTCTATCGACATCAGAGAAAAGCCACTATTCATCCAGAGCCTGAGCTTGAGCTACCTTGAGAAATGTTTCATAAATGACTCGAGGTGGGTTGCTCTGCAGCCTTTAGATGCAAAGCCCCCCACCCCTCTTTGTTTCTTTGGGAATGCTGCGGAATGCTCACTGAGGCGTTGACAGATTGAAGAAGTCGACACAAAGATCGTTTCTGTGTTGGTGCGAACTAGTTTACATGCTGTCATAGACACACACTAAAGACATGTCCATTAAGCACCAGTGTTTGTTTAAAAATGTGTAAAAAGAAATGTACGGTTTCAGAATTGTTTAGCGATTTGAAGCTGAAGAATTTCGGAACGATTTTGAAGCGTTAGAGAAGAAATTCAAATAGTTTGCCTAATTGCTCCTTTTGATTTGCATGGAGAAAAAGTAAACAGGCATGAAAAAAACATTAATTTAACTTAAAAGGGTGGGAGTTTATTATCAGTTCAATATGATATAAAATTTACTTTGAATAGTTTGCACCTGTTGTATAGCATTTGTCTTTTGAGCAATCATACAAATTAATACAGTTTTAGGGCGTCCAGTTTGAAATTGTATGTCTTCTTCAGGGGTGATAAAAGCAGTTGCACCTTCTGGGGTACCTCTGTAGTCAGTGCTTCAGTTTTGTAATCCTGAAGCTGCGAATTCAAGCCCAGGTACTGTTCAGAACAGCACATGATGCAAAACAACTGTAATCTTTCATGTGGCTTCACTTACTGTGGTGACCCCTGAAGAAAAGAGCAGCAGAAAGAACAAGAATAAGTTCTAGCTTGAGTTCTTTACCAGAGGCCTGTGAGTTTTAGGGTTCTGTTCAGTATCTTAGCTGTTCCTAGGACTGCACTCTTCTGGACAGATATCTCTGAGGTTGCTCCTGGGATCTGTTGGAGCCACTCTTCCAGTTTGGGGGTTCACAGTGCTCCATTGACCACTGGAACTAATGCTTTGACTCTCCACAACTTCTGCATTTCCTCTTTGTTCTTGGTAGTTCTCCATCTTCTTGTGCTCCTTCTTCCTGATGTTACAGTCACTTAATAATAACAATAGCATCATAACCATATTATCAATCATATTAATCACCCATAATAACAAGCACACATTTCTGTTATTGGTCACATGTAATTTATTCAGATATTTATCAAATACTGAATGTGTTAACATTTAGTTGAACATATAACTGGGGCGACTGTGGCTGAGTGGTTAGAGCAGTCGTCCTCCAATGCAAGAGTTGGTAGTTCGAATCCACCAGTAGTCACATGCCAAAGTGTCCCTGGGCAAGACACTGAACCCCTCATTGCCTCCGATGTGTGTCCCATTGGTGTATGTATGTGATCTAAAGCACTGCTTAGTCTCGACGCTATATAAGTATAGTCCATTTACCATTCCATTTACTTAGGATGCTGCATCTTTGCCTTTGTCTCTTGCTTGTCGACCCCCCCAAAGTCCAGTTGGTTAGCCATCACTTGTTTGTCAGACTGAATCTGGAAGTCCCACGGTATCTTAGCCCCTCCATCCTCCACCACTCTTGGTGGCATCTCCCACTTTGACTGTGGGACCTCCAGTCCATACTCTGCACAGATGTTCCTGTATATTATTCTAGCCATTTGGTTATGGTGCTCCCTGTATGTTTTGACTGCCTGAATAATACATTCTGCTATTGTATGCTGGACTGTCTTGGAGGCATTTTTGCACAGCCTGCAACTTGATCCTCTTTTTCTTGTGTGCTGCCATGATTAGTGCCTCTGTTCTTTCCTTCAGTCCAGTCTCTAGCCACTGGTAGGATTTATTGATAACAGACACTTTCTCAAGCTGCTGGTGGTACAGGCCATGCAGGGGCTCATCTTGATGGCTCCTCTTGTTCCTCATCTTCCAAATTGGGTTTCTGCTGTTGGCTGAGCCATTCACTCATTGGTTCATCATCAAGGTATTTCTTCCTGATTTATTCCAAATTCTTAGTTGTTTCATCCTGTAAAGTAGCTTGGACACTCACTAGACCTATGCCTCTCTCCTTCCTCTTAGTTAACACTCTCAATTTGCTGGACTTGGGGTGAAACCCTCGGTGCATTCATGGTGAGGATTTTCCTTGTCTTGATGTCAGTGGCTTCTATCACTTCCTATGAGAATCAGAGATATTGAGATACATGTCACACTTGATGTTAACTGTTAACAGCTGTCTTTGAATTGGCCCCTAAAATCATCTTCCACATTACCACTGAATTCTTGAGAAAAGGTTTCTGGGCCTGATTTAGTAAGATCCCAAATAGTGGGCGCTAAATTGCGTGTTCACTCTGATTGTGCGTGCTGTTAGTGGGCATGTTACGTGTGATCTACTAAGATTGCAGGTGCAATTGGCAACAAGTGTAAAAGTGGTGGAGACTGCCTTATTTAGGGTTTTGCATGCTACTGGTTTTCACCAAGAAATATCTGGACCATTACCACAAGTGCAAAATGAAGTTTGAAATGATGGAATTGGAGGTGTTAGTGGAAGAGGCAAACAAACATATAACGGAATTGCAGAAAAGAAATCTGAGTATAACCAAAAGAAACGCAATATGGGAAACAATCTGTGAAAAAGTCAACGCTGTGGTTAAAACCAGAAGAATACCAGGTGATGTTTAGAAAAGATAAGATATACAAAGAAAAACAAAGGAAAAAATACCTCATAATACAACATTGCCAAACAAAACAGGTGGTGGACCCAAGGAAGACAAATCTCTGTCAATGCTTGAAGAGCAGGTGCGATGAGCTTCTGTGATGAGTAGATAATTGGAATCGAGGGATATGACACCCTTGAACTAGAAAATGAACTCCAAGGTAGGCCTATAATAAACACACATTCCATTGGTCACATGTACTGGTAATTTATTCAGATATTTATCAAATACTGAATGTGTTAACATTTAGCTGAACATGAACTCTAAATGCATCATTTCATTTACAGTCTGTGTGTGATTTTCATTTCACAGAATCACGAAATGCTGACTTTTTCGTTTGCTCAAACGTAAGCATACACAAAATTATTTTCCACTAAGAGGAAATGTGCATTCCTGTTTCTATTGTTGATAAACCAAATTGCTAATCTCAAAACTTGGTGCACACAAACATTAGTTTTGTGCAATCATGACATGATGAATCAACGTTTTCTGTGCAGCAGATTCGTTAAATAAAACATAGCAATTCTGTTTTTTTTTTAATCAAGAGTCTGCATCAGAGGTTCCAGAATCCCAGCACCTCTGTAGAGCCCTGAAAGGGTCCACCTTGTGAGGACATTGACAATGAGTTGCTGCAGCAATAGAAAAATCCGTCTGCAGCACTTAAAAATGGGTTACAGTCCACTGCACAGGAGGTGGGAGCTGTGTCCTCTGTGGCACGTGCGCTCAGACGGGACACTCTGGCCATCGATGTGCACACCAGGCAGCTGGTCAGTGCTGTATCTGGCCTGATGATGACCATCAATGTCCTAACAAGAGGGATAGAAGATGGGATACAGGCAGTCGGGAGATCATTATGTTCCAGTGGCCCCTCAACTGAGCAGCTGGGAAATGGAGAGGGAGGGGAGAGCGCATAAGAAGGTGAATGTGCGTTACGCACGAGTGGACACCAGCTTATCCTGCGAAAATGGAACACCCCAATCAACGAAACCATTTTGACAAAAAGAATGTAGCTGGGCAATTAATTATTAACATTTGTTTCAGAATTTAGGCTGTTTTTCCGTTCTTGGGTGGCTATTAAGGGTCGGTTCTGTTTAGTTTGAAATACAAGCCACAATATATTTATGTTCATGGTGTTTTTCTTTGGTTAATTGGCCTATTGCATGAAAAATAAAATAATTACATACTTCAAATGGCTCGTGAGAAATTACTTTAAATCAGAGTATTCTGTGTCTGCACTCCTGCAGGATTAGTTTGTCCCACATGTGGCTCATTTTACCACATTTATGACATCTTTCTCCAACCTGTGACGTTTCACGATGTTGTGCAACATGCAGCACACGACTATGATTTACGCCACCTTTTCTGTGCTATAGAGCAGTGCTCCTCCTGTCTGATCCAAACAACGGAACCTACTTTTCAGTATGCCGTTGGTGTACTCCACAATGTTCCTTCATCGGTTGTGGGCCGCATTACAGCGGTGCTCTCCTGGAGTTGTCGAGTTAAGCACAAGTGTCAAGAGGAATGGATGAGGAAGGAGGTGTTCACTGTCACCTTAAAAATAGATTGGGAACTGCCATCACATATTTGTCATTGTGAGGATTTATTTTGTTCTACAATGCATAAATTATATAATCAACTTACCCAAAAGCCAGCCATCTCCATATTCGCTATCTCTCAACTTTGCGAAGAGAACACTATTCCTCAAGACAAACGAGCTGTGCAGCGACCCTGGATATTTTGTCACGTTAGTTATGACCCCTTTTGAGTCACACACAACTTGTCTATTCAGGGAATGTGTGTGCTTACAATTACGGTATATAAACTCCCTGTCCGAGGGGGGAACAAGTTGCACATGAGTGCTGTCTATTGCTCCTGTGTTTTTGGGGAAGCCCGCATAAAAGCCATGTTTTGTTTCATTCAACTCATCCCAAGTGTGAAGGAATTGGATGTATCTGCCCTTCCTGCGTGACATTGTGTTTAAAACTTGGGACAGCACACCTGAAACACTGCTCTGGGAGTGACCAACACCCATAACCAAAGTGCACCAAAATGACAGACACAAGGAAATGTAGAGTTGAAAGGAGTTTTGTCTCAGGTGATATGGCATGACTCATTGTTGTGACTGTCTCTAAGTCAGCTTTTAGATCATAGAGAAGCTCCAAAATTGCATTGCTGGATAGACGATAAGTCTCGATAATTTTTGTTTCTAGCATTTTCCATGTGCTTACACGAGCGGAAATGATCCGTTCACTCCATCGCCTCTCATTTTGCCTACGCCTCCTCCCCGCCACAATAACCACAGCCATTGTTATGCACATCTGTGCCGATTCACACCTGAATTTCAGACGTGCTATTAAAAATCACAAAATCATCTGCTGCAATTCGTTTCAGGTTTGATAAATCACATTGTGCGCAATAAATTAATCTATTTGCATCACCTTCTCCAAGTATTTTTCGTGTTCAGGTAGAAATGCCCTAAATTCATTGAGGCAAACAATTAAACTGAATTGCACATGCTATTTTGCCTGTTTGACAGACGCAATCCTGGGTGCACCCTGCTAGTAGATCAACTTCTGCATCTGCTTGGGCGCGCAATTAAGTTTATGAATGATTTTGCGCGTGTAAACCTTGAGTAAATCAGCCCCATAGTGTCCTGTTGACGTACAGTTTTAAACACTCCAGGTTTCTTGTGTGTGGCGCTGAGCCATCCATCTATTGTCTTTTACCCGCTTCTTCCTTTTCGGGTCATGGGGGTCACTGATGCCCATGTCCAGTTATCACTGTGTGAGAGGCAGGGGACACCCTGGACAGGTCTCCAGTCCATCACAGGGACACATAGAGACAAATGAAACAAACAATCATTCACTCTCACTCTCACCTAGAGACAATTTAATTAATTTCAGTTCAGTTTATTTATAAAGCGCCAAGTCACAGCAGAAGTCATCTTAGGGCACTGAACTGAAACACTGAAACATTCACATCCATAAAAAGTCTGAGGAGCAGACTGCTTTGAGTTTAACTTTTTTGCAGACTTTCATCTGGAGGAAGAATGAAGGAGACAGTGGAAAGGAAAAACTCCCTCATGAGTAAGAAACCTTTAGCAGAACCAGTCTCAGGACAAGTGGCCATTTGCTTCGACTGCTGGGTTTGAGAGGAACAGAAAGGAGGAACAGATACACAATAGCAGGTTGAGAATCACATGTTAAGATAGAAATAATTTCAAATGCAAACTATTCGTTTGTATCCAACAAAGGTAAGTGTTTCCCTTACCACTACCTCCGGATGGTTTCTTTGTGTTGAAACATTTCGTCTTTCATCCAAAAGACTTTATCAGTCTGAGGAGCTGCAACAAACTCAGTCCCGTAAGCAGAACACTCACATAGTGGGCCAACCAGTTTGATGGTGATAAGATGGTTTATGGAGTCCGCCCTCTCTGCCGTCGACTCCTTTGAGGCGACCATCGCCAAAGTGGTTCAAAACATCAAAGTTCATGCTCACTAATTCAAGTACAAAACATCTAACGAAGTTGTAAGGTCCTCTGGATGGTTTCTTTGTGTTGAAACATTTCATTGAAACCATCTTAGCACCATCAAACTGGTTGACCCACTATGCGAGTTAGCCACTTTTGGGACTGAGGTTGTTGGTGCCCCTCGGACTGATGAAGTCTTTTGGATGAAAGACGAAAAGTTACAACACAAAGAAACTGTCCAGAGGACCTGACTTAACTTTGTTGGATATTTTACCTGGATTATTGAGCATGAATTTGATATTCGTTTGTATGAATTTGTAATTACCGGTATTAATTTGAAGAAATGAGGTCAATTTGTCCTCCAGTAGTCTAAGCTTATAGCAGCATAACAAGCCAACTCTATTAATAGGATTTATCAAAAAGGAAAGTCTTAAGCCCGGTCTTAAAACTGGACAATGTGTCAGCCTCACAGACAAACATTTAGAGTTACCAGTCAGACTAACATGCATGTTTTTGGTCTGTGAGAGGAAACCAGAGTACCTGGAGAAAACCCATGTATGCACGGAGCGAACATGCAAACTCCACCCAGAAAGGGCCTGGGTCAGGCTTTGAACCGATGACCTACTTGCTCAGAGGAAACAGGTCTACCAACTGAGCCACTGTGCCACCCACACTGAGTCATTAGCTTTGTTTAGTTAGTTCAGGCAGTGTAAAACTGCCCTGGCCATGAATTTCACAATGAATAGTTTTTATTTAAATATCTAAACAAGTAGCTCAGAAAATTATTTTCAGATTAATGCACAATTTTGGCAGCACGGTGGCACATCTGGTAGAACTGCTGCTCTCAGCGTGCAGGTCCCTGGTTCAAATCCCAGTTCGGGGGCCTTTCTGGGTGGAGTTCGCATGTTCTCTCCGTGCATGCATAGGTTTTCTCCGGGTACTCCGGTTTCTTCCCACAGACCAAAAACATGCATGTTAGGCTGATTGGTAACTCTAAATTGTCCCTAGGTGTGAGTGAGAGAGTGAATGGTTGTTTGTCTCTGTGTGCCCCTGTGATGGACCTGCGACCTGTCCAGGGTGTACCCCGCCCCTCGTACAATGATTGTCGGCCATGGGCACCGGCGACCCCCGTGACCCAAAATGGAAGAAGCAGTTAAAAGATAATAGATGGATGGATGGATGGATGCACAATTTTACTGAGTAGCATTGCTTGCATGCAAATCACGTTAACCTTGCATGCTGAAGTTTTAATGAAATATGTTATGCCGTCCAGTGTTTCCCCTAAATAACTTGATATTGTTAGGGTGCTAGTGGGGGGAGAACAGAGACACAGCCGTGCACTGTTTGTACCGACAGTTTTAGAGTGGGGGGTGGGGGGAAGAGAGACAGAGACACATCTGAGCCGCGTGCTGTTTGTACCAACAGTTTTTAGCTAGCTTTTTAGCTAGCACACCTATATTGTGAGCCGCTAGCTTAGCGTTACATCATTGCCGACAGGTGGTTGGGGGGAGGGGGCCGGTTCAGTAGACGGGGCTCTCGGTTCTGTTGACGGGGCGGGGCGCCCCGCTTGTATAATGGTAGGGGAAACACTGCCATCTGTTGGTTGCTTGGAGTTCATGCAATGGATTAACTCAGCTATTACCACTCTGAATTTTAGCTCAATCTCTTTCAAACTGTCTGGGTCAGGGTCGTTTGTGCGTTTGCTGATATTGATTAGCTGTGGCAGCCATCTGGAATCAGGTTGTAGATGTCTATCCAGTTATTACTTTCTGAACTTTTTATGTAACATCTGTCCAGCTGTTAATGAGACATTTTGCTGAAAGACAGACAAACACACACCCACAGCCTGGCAATTACATAATCACCAGCTGCCGTGAAAGTTGGATAAACTACTGTAATTTTGAATATTTAATCTCTTTGCAGAAGAGCTGTTTTTGCTGACTATATTTCCCATCATGCATCTGAGTAACAACTTCTCTTCAGTTGTTCAAACGTATAATTATAAGGCAGACATTTGGTGTAATTTTGTCTTTAAAACACATATATTTTTGTTTTGTAAGGCAGTGTGGTGCCCTTTCTTGTCTGAAGCTGATGTTTTGCATCTTTACAGTTTATTTTTACATAAACCAGGTGAAGGGACAGATTTAGACGCAGTCGATTTCTTTCAGCGGGTTCACCCATCCTTCACATTCATGCTCATTTTGCTGTCGCACTTGGATTAATTTGAGGCTTTGTGCTCTGAGCAGGAAGAGCTTTTGAAGGTGTGATCACAGAATTTAAAAAGCTAAGGATTCGTCAGTGGTCATGACTCCTAAACATTTTAGAGTGTGTGAGGGATGAGTGTAAATATCTCAAATGGAACCACGGGATATTTTTATTTTAAGCCTTTTAGAGGCTTGCTGGACAGCCAACAGTGTACCCCTTCATTAGATGAGACGGGAATCTGGGCAGTAGCTCTGGTGAGGTGCTAAATCTTGTCTTAAGTTGACGTCTGCTTTTCTGCTTTTTGTGGTGAGGCTGGCTAGTGTCCAGCCCTGAATAACCTAGAAATACCCACTGTGCTGAAACAGTAAGGCAACAATCCTCTCAGATTTACAGGTTAATAAAAATAACAATGTTGCATTTCATGAGGATGTTGCTTTTGACCAAAATGTATAATCGGTGCATGAAACCGCTCCATATTTCCCAGAAACGATAACATTGTCTTTTATCTCCACTTGTGTGTGTAAGCTCTCGTGTGTTTCTGTAGAGCTTTGCTGCTTCGCACCAGCAGCAATTATTCCGACCTGAACTCCATCCTGCTCAACCGCAACCTAAACTGTAGTGTAAGTGTGGTTCAAAGGTGGATAATTACAATATGGTCCTTTGTAATTATACACGGTTTGACAAACGCTGCGATCACAAGAACACACTTTTACGGTTTTGAACCCGACACCCTTCCTGCTCTGCCGCAGAGCGGTAATGAGAGTCAAGAATATAATCAGAAAAATGGCCCAGCGAGGAAGAAACTGAGGGTTTTTATTTCGATTCTTATCCACAAATATGTGGATAAGAATCGAATAAGAATGTGGTGACAGATTCCGCGCTGCGGAATCTGTCACCACATAAAATTTTTAACTTAATTTCTGTAAAATTGACAGAGTTAAAGTCGTCTTTATGTTGGCTGAGCTCGATTAGTTGTGGTGGCTATACTGAATCGGACTGATTCCAAAACTTCATCATTTCCAGATGTACATTTATTAGTTCTGTCTTGAAAGTGTTATTAAAATCTGTCAAGTGGTTCTTAAGATTTTTGCTAAGACAATTATTCAGTGGATGAAACGTCTTCAGCCACAGAATAGCAGTCCAGTTGTTTATGTTCTTATTTATTTATTTTTACCATTTCCTGTGTGACAGAGCATCTGCACCAACATACCAAAGGTAGAAATAAACACAAGTATCGATCCCATCACACTGGTTCCAAAATAATTATATGTTTGTATAGATTCTCTGGCATCCTGGACAAGGCAAACAAAAAAAATAAAAAAGCAACTGGACCTCTGCTCTGAAGACATGCTGAGTTTCAAGTTTTAACCTGCATGGGTTGAAATCATTCCCCTCAATATTAGGATTGATCTGCATATTCCTACCTCTCTGATGGGACTGACATGACCATTCGGACTGAGGTTGCTTTGAAAAATGTTGGATATATTCGATTTAGTACCACATGTGAAAAGAACTGGGTCAAATTAGGAAAAAAGGGAATTGCCATGTTCAGACTGTCATAAAAAAGTGGATATATGTTGCATACAGGCCAAAATGAATAAATAAATACAGGTTTGGGCCACTTTTGCCTACTGTGTGAACGTAGCCTATGTGTCGGGGACCAGTCTGTGATTTTCATGCTCAGTTTGATCATATTTAGAAAGTTCACTGAATTATAGACATTTTTGTGTTTTTTGAGGGTTTGTAAATGTGACACCAAGTTTGACTTTGCTCCAGTAGTTATTCGTTTTTAGATTTACATACAATGATTACATTTATTTAATTACATTTTGTCTAGTGGTTTAAGAGATATTTTGCTAACAGACAGACCAGTCACAAGCTAAGCATTATTGCCTGTATTTTGCCTTTCAGCGGCAGGCGATAAATGTTTCTGCTCTTGTTTTTGTTACATTTCACTTTTATATTGAAATGAATTGCTCTACGGCTACAATGTCTGATTTCCTTTGGATCTATTTCCGTACATGAAGTTGATGGGTTGAGGTTGGGTGGGGTTGGGGGTGGGCAGGTTTTGGGCAAAGCAAACAGTAAGGGGTCTCAGCACTCTGAGTAAACATGACTCCATGTTTGAACTACACACCTTCACATCTACACTTCTCCCACACACCCGTTCTCTCCTCCCTTTCAGTCTCATTCCTGCTAAATGACTCCCCCCACCCCCACAACTCCCCTTCTGCCCAGTTAAATGTGCTGCTTATCCCGGGGCCGACCCATAAATCAGAAAGGAAAGGCACCTTCGACAAGGTCTCACCTCCTCAGCCGGCAGTGGCACCTCTGACTTGCATGCGCTGATGAAACAAACTGCAACAATGTCCTGACACAGAAACAACAGAGGGTTTATCCAACAAATGTAATGCCTTTGTGATAAATCCATCACTTCCCCTGCAACCCTCCTACTATCATCTGCTTTGCTGAGTAAGGTCATGTGACGAAGATGCATTCAGGGGCACACTTTAAAGTTTTATTGAGCGTACAACACAGC
The DNA here is from genome assembly GCF_014905685.2 of Nematolebias whitei. NCBI lineage: Eukaryota > Metazoa > Chordata > Actinopteri > Cyprinodontiformes > Rivulidae > Nematolebias > Nematolebias whitei. The sequence continues at coordinate 21,669,132 of NC_056508.1, read as the reverse complement.
ATGCTGGGAATCACTTCCACGGCAGAGGAAACATTCTTCATTACCCTGAACTTGATATTCCAAGAACGTCAGAGGCTTTAAACACCGACTTTCATCGTTTGTGGCTTCAATACGCTCAAGCAATACTTGAAATGACACTCTGTCTTGGGGGAGACTGTTTCAACATCTCAGCATTTCTGTTTTTTTTTTTTGTTGTTGTTTTAACTGTTTATCCATCCTTGTCGCAACGTTTCAACTTCATTCTCGTGCTTTTTTTCTTGTTCCCAGCAACTTTGATTCACACGCTATGGACAAAGGAAAAAAAACACATCTGTTCATCTTAAGCATGACTCAATTACCAAACTGTGTTGCTAAACACGCTGCACTCAGAGCATCGTCCTCGGGACTGAAGGAAGGAATCTATTGCATCTGACATGTTTATTTCTTCCACGAAGGTCTTTGGGTTTCCAACGATACCAGCGCGCAGCTTTTGTTGTGCATGCGTCTGCTAGAAGCCACACAGTTGCTTTTATGTCTTAATTTTTGTAACATTTCTCTGACAGACATTGATTGTTGCAGGAAGAGGTCCAGGATTTCTTAATTTTTATTTCTTACATTTTCTGCACCTCCCATCAAACGCAATGAGAGTGTGAGAACCATAAGTTTACTCAACATGCACAGTTTGTTCCAGCTGGGAAATTTAGTTGTTGGAGGACGAATTATTCCCTGATCTGTCAGTCACAATTATTTGAGCTGACTAGTCATGTGGTGCAGTTCTTTGATTTGTTTATTTCCTTTTTTATTTATTCGTTTACCAACATCATCAGCTGGAACATGACTTTAGTGGAGAATTAGACATTTGATTTGTTTAAGATATTTTCATGGATTGTGCATTAAACAGCTAAAATACATGTATGTGAGATATCTGCATGTTTGCAAAATCAAAATTTGGTCAAAATGCAAGAGACCAACATTTATACACAAGGTGGAAGGTGTTTTTTTTTATTATTATTTACACCCAAAAATAGCAAAATATAAAGTATAAAAAGAAACAGTAAGGCTCCAACATATACGCCAAACACTAATAATGTAAAAAAGTACGGTTTAACAACAGCAGCCCGAACATGAGTCTGTGTGAGCAGATGGGTATGAATGAATACTGCAGCATGAGATAATCAGCAGCATGAGATCAGCAGCATGGATAATCAGCAGCACATCAATTAAAGTGGCATTACAGTGATTATTCTGGCTAGGGATTTATGAGTCTTAAAAGCTCAGGGTAGAAGCTGTTCCTGAGTCTAGTGGATCTACACTTAATGCTCTGCAACTATATATATATATATATATAT
>NC_056508.1:21656647-21667704 GCF_014905685.2 Nematolebias whitei | reverse complement strand
CATTCAACAATACTTCCAAAATAAAGTTTTTTGTTTTGTTTTGTTTAAGTTTTAAAAGTATTTTTTACAGGGGAATCACTTATGAATTTCTTATCTGAACACCGTGGTGAAAAACAAGTTTACGAGTAATTTTGTTTGATTGATTTTTTTTCTTCTTTTCGTTCATTCTTATTCCACAGTCCAACCAAAAATGTAAAGTCCAAAATACAAACATACATTTTTTTTAATTAACAAAAAAGCATTTATTTATTCTAAAAAAGTGCTAAATATATTCCTCTGATAATAAAATTATTAACTGTAGAGTGGCTGTTTTTACTCTCTGTGAGAACAAAAGGACATTTAAATATTAAACCCTGTGCTATTTCAGAATGGTCAAAGCAGACCCTTTAGTCATTTGCCTTTTGTTAAAAAAAAAAAACTCATAAACTCATGTTTTTCCAAGTTATATATTTGGACATTTTTAACACAAAACAATCTTTTCAAAGTTTTGATGAATTAGTTACACCTTAGCTTCACGGGGTGTTTGTGGGTCTGTTGTTCAACAGTTTCTGTAGTTTTTAAAGAGGTTTGGTTTGATGGTTTGAAGGGGTTGCAGCGCTGTGGGAAATGTTTAATCAAACTAAATTTAAAGCCCTGGAACTGTAGTGAAGTTTCTGTTTCTCTGGTTTAAAAAGCCTGTGGCATGCATATCCTACAGACACAAACAGTGGAAGTAAATATCTTAAATCAATTTGGCTAAATACACATTTTACCAATTTTGTCACAATACTGGCAGATTTTGAACTTAAAGTGAAACAGGAAGTGACATCAAAGACAAACGCTTTAAAAAGAGGAACTCCCTGGTCTTTGTTTATTGAAATAATCTTATTTGAACTGACTTTTCATCTTCTCTCTCTCTCGTGACTCAGAATCTTCTAAAGAAACTTCAGATTCTTCTCCGCTGTCTGTGTTGTTAGTCTTTGAAGCAATACGTTGTTTACATGCAGGCGTTCCACTTTGTCTTCACTTCCTGTTACTGTGCATGCAAACATCTTAACAACTCTTCATCTCAGCAGCATGAATTTATTTTTTGCTAGATTAATGTTTTCTTCCCAAAAATGCATTCATATTTATGACAACCATTTGATGTCACGTCCTCTTTAGGGATACATTTCTGGTTTCTGGACCACAGGCCAGCAGTATGTAATTGTAGGTGTGTCAGCATAGTTCTCTCTGCTAAAGTCTGTTTCCAACTGTACGACGGAGTTTTAGGGCCACGCAAAAAAACAACAACAAAAAAAAAACATTGTACACTAAGAAAAAAAAAGCCATAAAATTTGAGAATAAAGTTGTAGTGTTACGAGAATAAAGTCAAATAAAGTCTTAACATTACGAGAATAAAGTCGTACGAGACTTTTTTTTTACAGCTGTTGTTAATTTTTTCCCCACGAGTCGGATCCACAACGCGACCTGTCAATCAATCCAGTAGGCGTGTCAGCAAATGACCAATCCGAAACTAAATGAGTCGTAATATTATCCAAACTCCGACACGATAAATCAGGGTTTACTGTATCTTAACTGTGGTAAAATTAAGAATGTTTGTTAAACTTTATTGTTATTGACGCTCTTACTCAAAACTTGTTCCAGTACTGCCACCTACTGTTGTGTTTTTGCATGCTGCTTCAGGGATGCATATACGTGACGTCATTACATCATGACTTTCGTTTTTGTTTCCGTTTGAAAACGGCGCTCAGTGAGCGAAACTGTGTAACCTGTTAGCACATCAGCATCACATTATTATCAGTATCAGGACTTTGAACCTGCTTACAGTAAGCTGGTACGTCCCAGCTCTCTGCTGGTACGGAGCATGTAGCTTCGGATCGGTCATTTGCTGACACACACCTACTGAATTGACTGACAGGTCGTTGACATGGATCCAACTTGGGGGGGGGGGGGGGGTGTTAAACATTAAAGACCGCTGTAAAAAAAAAAGTCTCGTACGACGTTATTCTCATAATTCTACGACTATTCTCGTAATTGTTTGGCTTTTAATTTTTTTCCCTTAGCGTGGCAATGTAAATTATTATTTTTTTTTAGCGTGTCCCTAAAGCTCCATCATACAACTGGTCTGCGACTATTGGCCACTACGGTAGTTGAAGACAGAAAATTATGATAAATTACACAAATTCTTGCTTGGAGTTCAGGCTCATGGAAACTAAATTGCGGAGCTTGCAGGATTCTGTGACTATTTCAAGTTCTTGCAACTCCATCCATCCATCCATCCATCCATTATCTTTACCCGTTTATTCCATTTTGAGTCACGGGGGTCACTGGTGCCCATGTCCAGCAATCACTGTGCGAGGGGCGGGGTACACCCTGGACAGGTCGCAAGTCCATCACAGGGCCACATAGAGACAAACGAGACAAACAACCATTCACTCTCTCACTCACACCTAGGGACAATTTAGAGTTACCAATCAGCCTAACATGCATGTTTTTGGTCTGTGGGAGGAAACCGGAGCACCCGGAGAAAACCCACGCATGCACGGAGAGAACATGCAAACTCCACCCAGAAAGGCCCCTGGACCGGGGTTTGAACCAAGGACCTTCTCGCTGAGAGGCAGCAGCTCTACCAGTTGTGCCACCGTGCTGCCCGTTCTTGCAACTCAAATGTGAATATTTGTCATTAATACAAAGAAACTGAGAACTCTCAAAAGGTCTTGAGACATTTTGGAAACTCTTCTGTGATTGTTGTTTGCAATTCGTCACCAGCACTCTAAGGATGCACCGATCCCCGTTTTTTTAACATCCGATCCAATCTCGATACCTAAAGCTGGATATCAGCCGATACCGATCCCGTCCCGATATCATCATCATTATTGATTTTATACGAGGCTGTAATAATCTCCTGTCAAGTACAATTTGTACAAATATATGCATGCATGTCCAAAAAGGCAACTTGAGGTAAGTTTTATTAATGTTGGATAAGTTTCAAAGTTAGAAATAAATTCTACTAAAACAAAACATGTTTTTTTTTAATTCCTAGCTTTAAAGTGGATATTAAAGTGATTTAATTTAAGTGTTTGTTTAAAGTTATTTTATATTTTTTTAAATAAGCCGGAGATATAAGATTTTTTTTCTTCTTTCTGCACTCTTTTCATTCAATGTTTTGTTTTTGATGATTTTTTTTTGTTTATTTTGTTTCTTTTAAATGACTGAATAAATGAATAAAATAAAATAAAAATTAAATGGCTTTAAACATCTGCTAAGTTCATGGCATAAACCGACACAGATATGTTTTTTAGTATTTTACATCGCTTTATAATGTAGCTGTTTTTGTTTCTTTTTTTTTTAATATAATTTTCTTGTAATTTTCAATTCATATTTTTTTTTTTAAATGATTGTCTACTGTTGTACCGATAAATATCTCCTGGAGGGTAAACTATATCTTGACTGCAAGTATCAAGCTGAGAAATCCTTCGTTTTCTACAACTGATAGTGGTTGGTCATTAATTACGATGAAGTTTAGCAACTTCTCTGTAAACATTTGAGCTCCGGGGCTTCAGTGATGTCTTCTTCTTGTTCAATCTGCAGCAGGAAGTCTGATTTCGGTCAGCTGCACTCAGTCTGCCCCTCCTCGGAAACGGGCAGACTGAACGGGGCAGATTGGGCGCGGCTGGCCGGGGTCGAGTTGCCTGTTTCGGGTTCAGCAAGAGGAGCAGACCACTGAATCCACGGAGCTTGAATGTCCATCGTAAAACTAACTTTACCGCGGTTTAATGTGGCGCTATGGCTCTGCAGACATTGCACGTTGCTGTCTTGTTGTTTTTGTGGTGTTTCTAGTGTAAAATACTTCCACACAGCAGACATGTTTAGATTAAAAGTTTGTTAGCTGTTAGCCACAGTGCTGCTAATTCAGCCCTCACGTTGTAGCTGATTGCAAACTATGAAATGGATTTCCTGAATGTGAAGCGGGTCTTATTACTCTGGGTTCATGAGACGTCTCCGTTCAGGAAATCCATTCCATAGTTTGAAGCCAACATGCATCATGGATCGGAAATCTCTGCAGGTTGGATTGGAAAATTCCGATATGTAAATTATGCTGGTACCAGAGCAAGTAGGTATCTCTGCAGACAAATTCGGAAGGCATATCTGGGGGGCCACATCTGATTGGACGAGGCATATCCCGGGAGCCATATCTGATTGGACTATTGGAAAATGGACATGTCTGGCGGGCCACATCTGATTGGATGAGGCATATCCGGGGGGCCATATCTGATTGGGCGATAGAAAAATGGGCGTGTCCGGAGGGCCACATCTGATTGGACAAAAAAAAGGCTAAACGAAAAAAAGCCGTTTGTGTAAACCACAGACATATTATGTCTATGGTGTTAACTGGTTCGACATTAGTGGTGTCTCCATAACTTCTGTTTCCGCCTCTCTTAACACAGAACTTCCGGTTACATTTCAAAATAAGAGCAATATAACTGGGTAGTGGGGAGGGCTAAATTATTATTTTTTTAATACCTAGCAATTACATTAAAAAACAAAATCCATTTGGGTTGTTGAAAAATGTGAAAATAGTTGCAATCGATTCATAAAGAAAGAAAAATAAAGTAACCAAAATATTAATGATACTTTAACTGGCTTTGGAACAAAGGATGTTTCCTTTAACTTCACATTTTCTTGTTCAACCTTTTAAATCAGTCAATGCAGATGAGTGATTGTCAGTTTCTGTAAGATTTCTGCAACTGGAGCAGGTATTTCTGTTTACTGGTTAACTTCCTCAGCTGTCTCACATTTTAAGGGTCAATCCATGTTTCAGCTCCTTTCATAGATCAGGTCTCATAGAAGAACTTCTGAAGAGCAAATTTTGTTTTTTGCGTTTGTTTTGGGCCATTATCTTGTTACAGGACTCATGATCTTTAATTGAGACCAGACTTTTTGACAAATACAGCAGCTGCCAATCAGTGTTTGCCCCCCACAAACACCTATTCTCCAAAAACTCCCACTTTTGGTCTGCAGAGAACCCCTTCTCTTCCAGAGGCCGATACCGGATCGGATCGGACCCATCCCTACTTGCTACCCAGTGAGATGCAGGATCTGCAATTTGTAAAACCTCCGACTCAGTGCAGCAACTAAGCACCTGTGTCAAACTCCCATCCATCCATCCATCCATCCATCCATCCATCCATCCATCCATCCATCCATCCATCCATCCATCCATTCATCCATCCATCCATCCATCATCTTTCACTCGCTTCTTCTTTTCGGTTTGCGGGGGTCACAGGTGCCCATGTCCATCTATCACTAGCTATGTTTACATGTGCAAAATTATTTGATCGGATTGAAATGTTTTCAGATTAAATAATCCAAAATTTACATGGGCACAATCCGTTCATGACGAGCGTTTACATGTAGCAGGCTTTTATTCTGAATAGAAGTACTGACGTGCAGAGGAGTAAACTCTCCATAAAAACCACAGAAAAAGAAGTTCTACTTCCGGTTTACTTCCAGGATGAACGTAAACAAACTGAGCACCCAAAATGGACCCACGACAGGTTTTAATGGCGGTGGAGACGTTACTGCACTCCCTGATTGAGCTGCAGGTAACACAGATCATTTTGAGCTCTTTCTAAGTTTCTAGTAGAAATGTTGTGTCGCTCACCGACCAGTTTTGCTTCCTCAACATATTAGCATCTAGCCAGGCAGAACTACGTGAGGTTGACCGGTCGCACATGTGCAGTCAGGTCAGTTTTCCACAATCAGAATAAAATGATCAGATTAAGTGTTTACATGCACACCGTTCAGATTATGAATCGGCATAAACCACCCCTCTCATTTGGATTACAGATTCATTTGGATCGAGCTGTATCAACAAAGAATATTCCGAATGGGGCGTTTCCATGATGGATTTTTATTCAGAATGGCTGTTTAATCTGATTACTTACGTCCATATAAACATAGTGCGAGAGGAGGAGGTGACACCCTGGACAGGTGTCCAGTCCACCACAGGGCCACAGAGACAAACAAGACAAACAACCATTCAAGTTCAAGGTCAAGATTTCTTTATTGTCATACACATCATATGTGGTACATGTGGTGGAACAAAATCGTGTACACAGGGTCCCAGTGACATCCAACAAATGTATAAACTGTAAAAGAAAAACAGTAATAAGATCTAAAATATGAACTAAGAAATACGCTGAACTAAGAATACGCTAAGCACTAATACCCATCCATCCATCCATCCATTTTCTTTACCCGCTTATTCCATTTTGGGTCACGGGGGTCGCCGGTGCCCATGTCCAGCAATCACTGTGCGAGGGGCGGGGTACACCCTGGACGGGTCTCCAGTCCATCACAGGGCCACATAGAGACAAATGAGACAAACAACCATTCACTCTCTCGCTCACACCTAGGAAAATTTAGATTTACTAATCAGTCTAACATGCATGTTTTTGGTCTGTGGGAGGAAACTGGAGTACCCGGAGAAAACCCACACATGCACGGAGAGAACATGCAAACTCCACCCAGAACTTGCATTCATTCAAATCATTAAAAATGCAACAGACTACACTAAGATGAATTATAAGTTGAGTGTTTGATTAGCAAACAATTCATGAGATTAATTTCTGCAGTTGGTTTTGTATCAAACCCTGTCAGTTTTAATATTTTACAGAAACTATTTGTGATATTCACAAGTTGAGTCCAATTTATTTATTGAATTCAAATCAGTTAACCTCTGCTGGTTCTACAAAGTTAATGCAAACACAACGTGTACTTGTGATTTGTTCTATTTGTGAGCATTTGTTCCACAGCATGCTATTTTACTTTAATGTAATACTTGTGTGGGGCAGAAATGCTAAATATATTTGGCTCTACAAGTCTGATTTTAACACTAACAAGAAGGCTGCGTTTATGCTGTTTTGTGCTGCGGTAACGTCAAAATGACTGCTGTTTACCAGTTATTTAGTGGTCAAGTAATTACAGACAGAGAGTTGCACCCAGCAGCTTCTGTTCTCCGTCACTATTGTTCGACATACAGAAAGAAACATAACACACCACAGAAATGCGGACCATACTCCACAGTGTGGAAACATAAATTAAGCTTTAGTTACATAATTTCACCAGCTGTGGAGGTGTTAACAAAAATTAAAGCCTTGCTATATGGTTTAAACAATAAGTCTCAAGACCTTGCAAAGGGTGATATGAGCCTCAAACTGTGCTGACAACAAAGTGTTTCTGCAGTTTGCCAACATTTAAATGAAGTAATTTCTGAATTTAGAAGAAAAGCTGCCCATTTAATAGCATGAAATACAACTGTATTTACTGTCTCCTGAGCACTGTTAGTATTTGCTTCTTAAAAGATGAAAAAGAAGAAGAGGAGCAACCTGCTGCACTGATGCCTTCATTAAAAAATAAGGCATGGTACAGATGTTACAGTTTGTCCTCTAATGCTCAGATATCTACAAATACATAGTCAAAAAAGTGAACAAAATCTTGTTGCTGTTTACAGTTTGATTACAAAATGTATGTGGCACGGTAGATCAGCTGGTAGAGATGTTGCCTCTCAACGAGAAGGTCGCCAGATCAAATCCTGATAGGGGAGCTTTCTGGGTGGAGTTTGCATGTTCTCTCCGTGCATGCGTGGGTTTTCTCCGGGTACTCCTATTTCCTCCCACAGACCAAAAACATGCATGTTAGGCTGATTGGCAACTCTAAATTGTCCCTAGGTGTGAGTGAGAGAGTGAACGGTTGTTTGTCTCGTTTGTCTCCATGTGTCACGTTCGTCCGTCAGGTGTGTTTGAACCCACGTGCAGGAGGATGACGAGGACGCTCAAGGAGTAATAAACAATATTTATTAAATAAAACAAAACGCTGACAGGGCAGCTACTCACAGATTAATCGGACGGACGGAACGGAAGGCTGAACACAACACCATAGAAGGACAATCCCGAGACAAAGACAAGACACCAGTGAACTGAATATACACACACACACTGATTAGGACAATGACAGACACCTGCAGTGATTAACATTAGACACAGGTGAGACAAGGGCTGAACATGAGGGAAAAACACTCAGGGCTGGAAACATGAGGAAACAGACAGAGACAGAACCAAACCCGACACCACGTGTCCCTGTGATGGACTGGAGACCTGTCCAGGGTGTCTCCCACCTCTCACACAGTGAATTCTGGATATGGGCACCAGTGATCCCTGTTACCCGAAAAGGAAGAAGCGGGTAAAGATAATGGGTGGATTACAAAATATGCTACACATGTATGTCTAGAACATTTCAACAGAAAAAGCTTTACATTCAGAGATGAACAAATTAAACCCACCATAATTATCTTCTGCAGTAATTATTGCTGCACCTTCTCCCACCGCGGACCAGGGAATGTAGTTGTAGCGAGCAAAATTAGTAGAAAACAAAACACAAACATACATTTTTATTTCATTTAGTGCAGGGATCTGCAACAAAAGAGATATTTCTGCCCCTTCGTTCACTAAATTAAATGTGTCCAGAGCCGCAAAACCTGCTACAATTGTCATTATGAACTGGTGGCCCATGGGCCTCTTTACGTTTGTTAGACGGGGCTTTTCTGGCCAGTAGGCTTGAAATTATAAAACTAAAAACATCCAATGATTGTTAACATTATTGATATTTTTACATTTTGATACAAAAGAAAAGACTGGATTCCATCCATCCATCCATCCATCCATCCATCCTTCCATCTTTACCTGCTTCTTCTTTTTCGGGTCACGGAAGTCAGTGGTGCCCATATCCAGTCATCACTGTGTGAGAGGCGGGGGACACCCTGGACAGGTCTCCAGTCCATCACAGAAGACTGCATTCTTGTAAAAAAGAATATATGTGTTATTTTTGCCTATTAAAAATACTAACACAAACTGTGCAGGCATATGTGATTTATTTTTATTGTGGAGAAATGCAGTATCCTACTTTGGAGAAATGAAGCATAACGCTAAAGTGAGTGTAATTTACTGGTACTCTGTGTATGACTACTAGTATCCACATATTTGCAAAGGAAACGACAGGAAAACTGATAAAACTAGTCATTTTTGTTGTGCGTATAACATCCTATAAAATTCAGTTTTATGTTAGTTTTGGTGGGCAGCACGGTGGCGCAACTGGTAGAGCTGCTGCCTGTCAGCGAGCAGGTCCTTGGTTCAAACCCCGGTCCGGGGGCCTTTCTGGGTGGAGTTTGCATGTTCTCTCCGTGCATGCGTGGGTTTTCTCCGGGTACTCCGGTTTCCTCCCACAGACCAAAAACATGCATGTTAGGCTGATTGGTAACTCTAAATTGTCCCTAGGTGTGAGTAAGAGTGTGAATGGTTGTTTGTCTCTATGTGGCCCTGCGATGGACTTGCGACCCGTCCAGGGTGTACCCCGCCCCTCGCACAGTGATTGCTGGACATGGGCACCAGTGACCCCCGTGACCCAAAATGGAATAAACGGGTAAAGATAATGGATGGATGTTAGTTTTGGTCAAAGCTTGAAAGAGTCGCTGCGGAGGGACCAAGGAGCTGCATGTGGCTCTAGAGCAGGGGTGTCAAACTCACTTACAAAAGGTTCCAAAATTAAAAGCTTTTTCAAACTAAGGGCCAGTTTCAGAATATACACTAAATTAAGTTAAATACACAACATCTTTTCTTGGTTGCAGGTTCCTCAAAAATAGTTTGTCATTCTCTGTTGCACTTTTGGCATTATAATAAAGTGAAAAAAGTATATTACATTTAAAATAAAATATTGAGGGCCAGATAAGATGTCAACAAGGGCCACATTTGGCCCCTTGGGCCTTGAGTTTGACATATGTGCTCTAGAACCTTGCAGACCCCTGGTTTAGTGGAAACAAAAGGATACGATTGCAGTAAAGCATCAAATGATTTACAAATGCCACGTTTGTACGTTATTTGTTCTTGATAATGTTCTTGCACTTTAAATGAGGGACTGGTCGTCTATTAAGACCTGGTGCTCACTGAGGAAACATTTTGTTTTTCTTTCTGTCTAATTTAGATTGTGCATCAAAAATAAGTGCAATCTTATGCAAGCAGCGCTCATATCACTCCCCGTGGCTGAAACGGATGGGTGTGTCTGCGTTGATCTATCATGTGCAGACCAAGCAGAGAGGGGGCAGATAGAGGACGAACCAAAACTGGGTGCTGACGTTTTTAAACGAATCTGGATGTAAAGGTGGCACAACTTCTTTAAAGTTGCCAGCTATGTGTTGCAAAACACACAAATGGTAAAATATTTTATATGGTTATTTTGTGCACAGCAATATCTAGAAGCGATGTCAGCATAAAGTTGATGCCTGTGCAGTTTATGGGATCATTGCAGCATTCAGTCTGATGAATGTTTCATGTGTTCTTGTGATATTTTTTTCCAAGTTTTGATTTTCTGGTGTGTGTGCACTCGCGTGCCTGTGAACCCATAAGTATGCTTTGCAGATAGAAAAGATAAAGTGAAGCGATGCTCCAGCTGGGAACATTAATAAGGTGATGAAACGAGGTGTTTTATTTTTTTATTTTTTTGAGTCTCTGTCATTATTAATCTTACCATAAAGATTTGGCACCAAGAGACCTGACAGAAAGACAGATACTTTGTTGTGATTAATACCTCCTCTATTTAAAAGTACTTCCTCACACAGCCTCCCCTCCTCTTACCCTCAAACACGCTGTGTAAAGAGAAATAACCTGGGCAGTGGAACTGATATTTTTCTTGCATAATATAAATCAATAGCACAAGGAGCAAGACTGAACTGCTTGGCAGAGTGAGCCACAGCTTTCCCAGGTGCTATGTATACTACATACTAATACTAAAATGCCCAACAGACTAATTCAGCTTGACAAATGACTACATTTATAATGCTGCCACTAGAAAACACTTTAGCTGCTATCACTGTTTTGCAAAAGTTTAGTTCTCATCCTGACAAGTGACAAAAAAAAAAAGCTAACAAAACTTAAACAATGTTCAGTCAGGGCTGGACGATACGGCCAAAACTTTTATCACAATATATTTCTTAGTTTCGGTTGATAACGATATAATTCTAT
>NC_056508.1:21642366-21656247 GCF_014905685.2 Nematolebias whitei | reverse complement strand
TATATATGTGTATATATATATATATATATATATGTATATATATATATAAAACTTTGTCACTCAAAAACTCTTACTTTATTTTGCTATTTTTATTCTTAAGTAATCTACATGAGATTTCCATGTCATCTTCTCATCAATAATGAAATATATTAATAGTTTTAACTTTAAACACCATGCAGCTGACCTTTGCTGCATGTGTTTCTCTTTTGATACAGCTGGGGGGTGTTGTTTCAGGGACACGTTGACTCAAACTTTTATTTTGCTTCATCTTCTGACTCTCAGCAAATTCTATCGAGTGGAAACTCTTCAGATGGAACAAGTTAGATGTTCCAACTGCTAGTTAGAACGACTCTCCGTCACATTTTGCAGCACACTGAAACCTGCAGTTTATGGGATCTTAGATAGCCGAACCACTTTCACACCACCAAATTAGTCTTTCTTCTCTTATCAATTATGTCATCTGCTTTCTCTTCACTTGTGAAAGCTTGTTCAGTCACATTCTGACGGTCATGCAAACTCATTTTGAAGCGAAAACTTAACGCGTGTTGGAGATTAGCCTAGCCTGCTACCGCTGACTCCTTCAGGACTCGAGTTCTGCGTAACATCTACATCACCACGCACTTACGTAGTTGTGTCGCATCTTTTTCTGTCCGGGTTGAAACTGAAGCGGCCGCTTCAACCCAAACAGAAAAAGAAACGTGTCAGTGAAACGCTGTAATCGTATCGAAATATCGAAAATGTGCTTAAAACTCATATTGTTATTGAATAAAAGTATATTGCGAAATATATCTATATCGAATTATTGTCTAGCTCTAGGTTCAGTTTGTGACAATTCATGTTACCCCTGACTATACTTCCATCCAGCCATCCATCCATCCATCCATCCATCCATCCATCCATCCATTATCTTTTACCCGCTTTTTTCCATTGTAGGTCACGGGGGTCACTGGTGCCCATGTCCAGCAGTCACTGTACGAGAGGCGGGGAACACCCTGGACAGGTCTCCAGTCCATCACAGGGACACAAAGAGACAAACAACTAATCTTTCACTCATTCACACCTAGGGACAGTTTAGAGTTACCAACCAGTCTAACACGCATGTTTTTGTTCTGTGGGAGGACACCGGAGTACCCGGAGAAAACCCACGCATGCACAGAGAGAACATGCAAACTCCACCCATAAAGGTCCCATGGCCAGGATTCAATCTGGTGACCTTCTTGTTGAGAGGTGGCAGCTCTACCAACTGATCCACCAAGCTCACAAATTCAGCTCAAAAACCCCCTCTATATGGTAAAAGAAAGCATTTTGTCATTCGATATGGAAATAAATATGAAAATCTTTAGAAAGGGAGTTGTATCTTATGCCCTAGAAACTAAAGGCCTGCCTAATGAAAATAACACAGAGCACCTCAAATGAACTGTACAAACAGGGCAGACAACTTTCAATCACAAAAACACTGCAAATATAAAATGTTTCAATATATGTGTGAACCAAGTTGCCAAGACTGTTTCATCCACAGTAATAATGTTTAACAACCCTGTTTTACTATTTTATTTCCCTATTCCTCCACACGTCTGCAGGGTGCATCCATGCAGCCTTTATTCTCATCTTTGTACAGCAATAAAAACAATATTTGTGGCCCTCCTGACTGATGTTATGGGAGAGGCATCTATAAACCGTTTAACAGAACTCGTTTAGCTGCTGAAATGGTCATTTATGGTTTTTATTGCAAGTCCTCAAACCTTGAAACGTCTGTATTTCTTGAATTACGTAAGATCCAGAAAGTAGTTTTAGCTGTGTTAAAGTGCCATCTTATAATCTTCAATACTACACTGCAGGTCGAAGCCGTCCCTCCACTATGGTGGCACAGGTAGCCTACAGGTAGACTGTCTAAATATGGGCTTGAAGAGCATGAGAAATGTGCAGGATGCTACATTACAAAGTTGGGTAAGGGCACAGTTCTTCTTTTGTGCAAGGTTACAGTGTATAGACAATACAGTACAGTACAACTTTATTTATGAAGCACTTTAAAAACAACACCGTTGGCCGAAGTTCTGTACACCAACACATACAAGCAAGCATAAAAAAACTATCAAATCAACTGAAACCATAAAAGTAACGAACTGTTAAAATAATAAAACAGCAAACAGTAACAACAAAAAAAAACTAAAAACAGTAAACCAACATGTCAAGCTGAGTCAAAAGCCAAAGAGATATTTTTTTTTCAGAGAAGATTAGACAGTATCTTACCTGTTGCAGATATCTCTTGGACTTGGAGTAACTTCAATTTGAAGATGCAAGGATAAAACCTGACTGGACTGACGAGCTAATAGTCTGAGCATGCCCAGGATCTAAGTGGTTTTCTGCCATCTTACATCAAATCCTACAAATCCAAACTCAAACATTTCAGAGAAGCTCAACATTATGCTTTTGAAATCTTTACGTTTCTGTCAGTTTTACATAGAATGGTTATTTACATGTATTTCAATGGTTATTTACATGTATGTCTATGAATATTTGTTGTAACACTTTGGGTGCAGCTTGGTGCTTGTTCAAATGTTCTGCTGTAATCACAGTTTAAAGTTTTGCATGAACTACTATCAACCTCAAGTCCTTAAGCTCAGTTTCTCCAAAGTGAGATCATTCAAAGAGCCATATAGCAGGTAAGGTATTGGTTGTTCGTCATCTTCCCACTTGAAAACATCTAAACTATAATACTAATGTTGGAGTAAAAGTGGTCAAAACTTCAAGGAAAATAATTTAATTGAATAAACTACATTTGTTTGTTTTTTAGCACAGACATAAATACGGTGTGACATGGGATTACGTTCAAGGTTCAAAGGTCAAGGTTCTTTATTGTCATTCGCATCACGTGGTGCATGAGGTGGAACGAAATTGTGTACACATGGGTCCCACTTTACAATAAGGCTCCCCTTACATAATAAATAGTTTATAGATATGTTATTAATGCCTCTATAAACACTTTATAAACTATTAATAACTGCTCATTGTGCATTAATTAAGGGTGACAGATACAAAACTGACCAGTTTGTTGCCAAATAGTGAGTCAAATCTGTTCACCTATATATTTCATATAGAGTTGATATATTAAACATTTCAGACTAAGTTACTACCTGTAAGCACAATAAGCATTTGCAAACCTATTTTTTAAGCATATAATATTGTACTTTATCACTGCATTACAAGTATCTACAACTCATATTATATCCATATCCATTATACCTATCCAAGGTAGTAACTTAGTCTGAAATATTTAATGTAATAACTGTATAGATGAAATATATAGGTGAACAGATTTGACTCACTAGTTGGCAAGCAGCTGGTCAGTTTAGTCTCTCTGTCACTCTTAATTAATGCATAATAAACAATTATTAATGATTTATAAAGTGTTTATAGAGGACTTAATAATGTATCTTTAAACTATTTATTAGCCATCTATAACAGGAGCCTTATTGTGAAGTGGTACCTCTCTGTAATATTTTTGTATGTTGGTCGTAGTGTTTGGAAAATGTCTTGTTAGATTGTTAACACTCTTCTTATTAAAAGATTAAGCCTTGATTTGGATATTTGATACTTTTTATACAATCAAGTCACAATTTTGTCCTTTTTCTTTTTTATGTTAGATTTTAACAGGTAAACACAAGAATATTGTATCCTTTTTTATTCTAGTTCGGCGTGGCAGTACCTTCACTGATAAATAGTTGCAGTGATGTCATATTTTGGTTTGGTCTATTTGTTCTTGAATTAATAAATAATTTACTTATGTTCAGTAAAAAAAAAAAGAGGAGTTTATACGTCCTGCAGCATCACCGTCATCCTCTCTCCAGCAGCTTCTCTGAGTCGGCTGAAGGTGCTAAGCTCAGAGGTTTAGGTTGGAGGTCATTTCCTCCTGGGATCAAGCAGCTCCTGCAGAGGGATGTGATAAGAGGGAACTTTGAGAGCTATGTAAACCTTGTTAAGCTTCCCTTCTCCTGTGTGCAGGGGGGTAAGCCTGAACACCTGGGTTGGTTATCTGGGATTTGGTGGGATTAGGGGCTCCGTGAAGGAAAACCCGATCATGCTTCTGATTAAACCCATTTCCACCTTTTTTGTCTCTTTACTTTCTCTTTTTTTGTAACTCAAACTGAATCCAGACGTTACTCACTAGTTGCTCTCTGGACTGAATAGTTTTGTCTGAAATCCACTTTTCATGCTTGAGCTGTAGATAAACTCATCTCCATCATGACTTGGAAGTTCCTCTTTGTGTTGTCACCTAAAAAAATATGGCTTCAAAAAGCCTTTTTCAGCATATTTTAGTTGAATCTTCACTCTTTTTGTCAACAGAAATGAATTAAACATTTTTAATTTGTTAACACAAAACCATCTCAACCACCTTTATATAATTTAACTTTTTTTATTTTTACAATCTTAAAAGCTGATAATTCTATTTTCTTTGAGCATCATTGTCAAAACGTCAAATTGTTCACCACATTTTGACAGCTAAGTCTAAACTATTTGGACACCATGAGTGTGAATACAGTCCTTCATGGCTCTGGCATATTTTTTTCTCGCCTGCTTTTATGGCAGTGACAGCAGTGGCGTGATACTGTAGTGTCTTTTCCTGCAATGTTTCCCCTAAGTGTCAGTCTTTGGGGTGCGGGATAATGGTGGTGCTGGTGTAGATTTGCCCAACTGAGTTTTGGTAAATAATTTTAACATTTGACATCAAATGAATAATAAACATCAATAGTACATTTAAATGGGGACTTTTTTCCCCTTTGATAGCTAAAAACAGTCTTTCAGGGTGACTGGTCTTTGGCTGCTTGTTGGGGGGGGGGGGGGGGGGTGATCTTCACTTGGACCCAGAGCAGAAGAACTTATCTGGCTGCCATGGTTACCATGTTCACTGAGAGGATAACCCCCCATCCCCAGCAGACTGAACGCTAACAAAACACACAAGATCTATATTAAAACTTTAGTAGACAGCAACCAGTGTGAATTTTTGATAAATGCTACTTTTATTGAAACTAGACATGACGTGCAGATAATGAATCTGACTGAGGACCAGAGGACATTATGTGCATATATCAGTCAAAACATTTATGTGGTTTTTATGACTTTGTCTAAAATAACTGACGGTTGTGAAAGGAGTAAATGGACTACTTTTAAAGCAGCTTTCTATCTTATCAAGGCACTCAAAGCACTTTACACTACAATCTGTGTCCTCATTTACCCATTCATACAGCACTCTACTAGATCTCTACAAAGCTAACCTGAATCTGTAGAAACAAATCAGAGCTTTAGATCACATTCATACACCGATGGGACACACATCGTAGACAATGAGGGGTTCAGTGTTTTGCTCAGGGACACTTCAGCATGTGACTGCTGGTGGAATCGAACCCCAACTCTTGCAATGGAGGACTACTGCTCTAACCAATAGGAAGCCATCTTTGTGAAGAGAACCTGCCTGTCGTTAAATGAACGGAAGCCTCCGTGCTCGACTGTTCCCCTCTTACAATGCTATCGCATCTCGCAGCCTTCTGTGAATACCAAGGAGCCATCAGGGCTCTGACAGTTAGGGGTGCACTGATAACTTGGCTCCGATTTCCTTAATTTGGGAGATAGGTGATCTGCCAATACTTACATGAGAAACCGATTTTATCAATTGTTTGTAGTTTTAACAACAATTGTCTGAACTTCATTGATATTTCAGAACAGTACCTCATGGCCAGTTAAAACAAGTTTGTATTGTTTCTAGGATATTGTTCAAGGGTATGTTTTTCAATAAAATAAGATTGGAAAATTGAAGGTGCAATGTGACCTTATAACACCTGCCAGTGTCGCTTATAAAACAAAATCGGTATTGACCAAAATCAGAATCAGCAGGTCAGACTTTTTAGTGATCGGTGATATATGATCGGCCAGAAAACTGCAATCGGTGCACCCCTACTAACAATCATTCATTAGGTTGGTCCACTGGTCCTCCTTGATCATGTGAACAGTTAGTTCTGTCTTACACCAGCAAACTGGTTGATCCACTAAGAGCAGGTGCTTGCAGCACTTCAGACTGAAGATCTTTTTGATAAAAGACGAAATGCTTCAACAAAGAATATGTCCAGAGGACCTGACTCAACCTTGATGCATTGCTACGGGTCATGTTTTTGTTTCTGTGTGGATGATTATTTTTCTTGAAACTGTATCATGTGTATGAGATTATTTTTAGAAAGATATCGTAAAACTAAATCGTATTTGCATTTCCCCGTAGACAAGGTCTAAAAATGTTCATAGTATCTTTGACCGTTTGAACGTTGTTTTGCGTTACACAATTAATTATGTAGGAACATGATATTCCTGCTGGAAACTTCCTAGTTTGCACTCGAAGTGCAACAGCTTGCTGCTGCTGCAGCTGTTTATGATTGCAAATGCATTCGTCCCTCGATTATTATGGGGGTTTTGTTCCACATCCCCCACGATAAGTCAAAAACCATAAAGTAGGGATACAGTAGTCCAAGTGCAAGCTCAGTTCAAGTTCAGTAAACTTTGTCATGACATTTGCCAGGCTGCAATTACACTCATCACCTGTTAATTCCAACCTCCCTCCTTAAATAAACTATTTAAATTTAAAAACTGGAACATTTTAATTGTTTATTTAAAATGTTACAGTATTTAAATATAAATTTTAGAGAAGAGAAGTGAAGCAGGACATCAAAGGGATGCCACACTGCTTCAGCTCTGCAGCGCCGAGCAGAAATGTACTTTTTGATCAATTACATTGAAACGACTGAACATAGACGTTCTAAAATAATTAGAAATAACGTAACACTTTTATATTTTGTGATTATGACAATTTTACGATGTGACATACTTTGAATTGTAAGTTGCAAGACAAAAGTTGATCTGTGCATCTGGACAGCAAAGGGTTAACCCTTCACAAAGCTGCAGCAGGAGAAATGTGTGCGTGGCAGAGAAGGCGATCAGCTGATCAGCTGCAGGAGGGAGCTTCCCCTGCACTTGTGGGCTGCACACATGGTACAAAATCATTTAAAATAATTCATTTTCAATAAGCAATCCGTGGGTCATCCATCAATCAGTCAATTGTGTCATGTCCAATCTTACTTTGAAAAACCGCGATATAGCGAATCCGCTAAAAATGAACCGCGAAGAAGAGAGGGACTACTGTATATATATTTTTAAGGCTTAATAAACCCTTCCCACACTTTTGCAATGTTCTAAACTCATAAACCTACATCATTTTAACAACATATGTATATGCACTGCACAGTAGCTACTGCAAAATTTTATATGAGGAACTCACCAGCCATGGTCCGGTTCTGGTCGGGTTCTGATCGGCTCTCTGCAGCCGCTGAGCACCAGACGCTTTTGGAAAGAGCTGGACCTTTGGAGGGCCAGCACAAAACCACACTGATCGAATCCAAATAATTCAAGGTTCCAGGTTCTTTATTGCCATTTGCATCACATGTGGTACATGACGTGGAATGAAATTGTGTACTCAGGGTCCCAGTTACATCCAACAATAGCAAAAATATAAAGTGTAAAGGAAACAGTAGGGATCCAGAGGAATCCAAATGAAAAAAGTCCGGGTGAGCTCTGGAGAAGCCATCAGACCTCCAAGCAATGCCTCCCCGCTTGAGAGGCTTCATGGACCGGCAAGCAGCACTTAGATTGACCGATGAGGCTGTAAGTAGTTCTGGTCCAATTCCTGGTTGGTTCCATACGGCTCTCTGCATCCACTGAGCACCGAAGTCACTATGAGTAAGGACAGACCCTTTTAGTCAGGTTCAAATCACATCAAAACTTTCAGTTCGAATCAGATCAAAACGTTCCCTTTATTTCGGCAGAAAGCAGCGGCAGGAAGCACTGTTGGCTTCTGGGTAGTGTAGTAGTTTTGACAGACCTTACAGTGTAGGCTTATTGAAAGAAAACCACAAAATGTCGGTGCCTGACCAAAGTATTTTTTCGTTAACTTTTTATCTCGTATCGTCCCGATCATGTGAGTAACATTAAAGTTGACAATCGTTGAAGGACCGCAGAAGAGCGAGTCCGCAAATGTTGAACCGTAAAGTAGCGAGGGACTACTGTTCCCACAATTTTCTGTTTAAGTAATTGTGTAGTTCAATGCTGACAAGATGGCTAATGTAAATAATATTGCATTCACAAGAAAGAAATTATTTTTTTCTAGAATTAAATTGTTTTAACGTGGCAGCAATTCTCTTTAGTCTTGGTCTCAATCCGGCTTCTCATCAACTCATCAATCAGGTCAGAATTAAACTGGATTTCTCTAAACTGAGGATGTCCTAACACTGATCTACAACAGGTAGAATATTAGTTGCTCTCAGCCTTTTCCCAGAGCTCCACTTCAAAAGATCTGGACTGTTTATTTAAGATACACTTCAAATGCACAAAGCTCATCCTAAACCATTACTTTTGGGACCTGTACTGACTGTTTTGTCTTCTGTTTTCCAGATGTGGACGAATGTGCGGTGGGGCTTGACAACTGCAGTATCGATGCCATTTGTCAGAACACCCCCAAATCATATAGATGTATCTGCAAGTCAGGCTACAGTGGAGATGGCAATTATTGTGAAGGTAAATTTCTGCTTTCTTATTTCACCTACTAACTTCTGTTTCCCTCTGCGTGAGTGTGTGGGGGGATTTTTATCCTCACTAAGATGCAGTTCCTTCTAACTTCACTTCAGCCCTTACGGCCAGTGACAGGTTTAATAAGAGCTTCTGTCTCCGTTGAAATAACTCATTAGCTTTGCAATTTTCCCTAAAGAGGAAGGAGGGATAAGAGAGAGATCTGCACATGGAGAAAAAGGGGGAAGCCAGGTGCAGAGTGCTCCTTTGTGACAAGATGAAATGAAGCAGTAAATTTCCTACACATGTTTCAGAGGAAAATTAAGATACCGGCTAAAACGGCAGTCTGATTCTTGCCAGGCTGTCAGGTATCTTTCCACAGCCAGGAGCAGACCCTTCAGATCGCTGCAAACAAGTTTGTTTGTGCAACTTCCTTCAAAGCCTCTGTATTGTTATATTCCACCATTTTTATTACTACCAATCTAAAAAAAAAAGTTTTGTAATCTTTTTAATATTTATTTTTATTGCATTATTATTTAATTTACATGGCACCTTTTCATATTCTTCTGCCTGTAAGATAGAAAGATTAGCTTTTTGGAGTCTACTGTAAAACATTTTTAAGGTTTAGTTGGTTACTTCTAATAAAAACAAAATTCAGAACCATTTCTCGAGACAACACAATACCAAATTGTTGGAGTAACTGATGGTAAAAGTAAGGAATAAAATGTTAGGCTGACTTCAGATTCACCTTTCACTGCAATTACAGTATTGAGCTTTTTGCAGCACTAGCTTCGTACCTGTTTGTTTAAAAATATATGCCACACAAGAAAAGTTATTTTTATGAGTCTGCATGCTGAATACTCATTATCACTTTAAAAGTATCTTTAGAGTGTCATGCTTGAACAGAGTGCGGTTTGTCTTTTTATTTTAACAGCTGAGCTGGAGGCTTGGTTCAATCTGATTTGGCTCTTGAAATGTAATTTTAAAAAACAATGTTTGGAAAAAATGTGATGTGAAACAGTCCAACAGTTCCTAAAACTTCTCTGAGGGGTGTCAGCTGGAAAAATCTATAACAATGAACATATTTACAAGATTTTCTTCTATTAGTTCAGATTTTCCAAATTAAGGTATTAGTAAGTGTATCAGTGACTTAATCTCTTAATAACTTAAAATAGCAGTTTATTTGAACACCGTTTATAAAATGATGCCCAACGGTAAATTTCACATGACATGGTTATTTCTGCAAAATTACAATATTCCTGCCAGATGTGTTGCAGGCTGTACAAGAAGGGCTACAGCTAGCTGCTGCTGCTTTTTGTCCCCTTTTGTGGATCGAAAAGAAATAATTGGAAATAGCCTGTGTCTGAAATACCAACTTTCATTTTGGTTTGTGACTGTATCTAAGTATAAGAAAGGTTCCTTTTCAAAATTCTGTTCCATGTCAAAATCCATGATGGTCACCAGCACACACACACACACACACACACACACACATATATATATATATATATATGTATATATATATATATATATAAATAATATGTATTTCGGCCACCCCTATCATTTAGAAAACTATACGTTCTAGTTTTTTTTTTTACTGCATAAAAGTATATGTAGACTGTAAATGAGTCTTACAGGCTAAATGAAAAAATGTAGAAAAAAAATGTAGAAATGTTTCATCTTTCATCCGAAAGACAAAACATTTCTACATTTTTTTGTTGTTGTTTTGCTTTGTTTTGTTTTTTGAATGTCCAGAGGACCAGATTTAACCTTTTTAAATTCACATACATAGAAAAGCCAATTAGTAAAGTTCTCTATCTAAAGAAATAAAGGTCGAATGAAAAAAAAAAATCCTAAAATGATTGGGGTGGCAGGTGGAGTTGCTGAAGATCAATTTCTGGCAGCCAAAGCCACCGTTGGTCACCCACTGGCTCTGCCATTGCACCGAGTGGTAGATAAAATAGCTCCCTTATCTCGCCAGTTTCCATCACTCTACGCAGACAAGAAAACATCCATCTGTTCTACACAGTGTAACTCCTACCCATGAATATTAAACATAATAAAACATTAAGGTTTATGTGCATTCCCTGTTCAGAAAAACACTCATCTTGAAAACTACAAACCTTGACTAGTCAACTCCTTCAGCAATGGGGGACATCGGCATACCACTTGTTGCACTAGCAAATAACCACATAATTCTGTGTACAAATACCCATATAATACAAAACTGTTGGAGATGTTTTTTTTAAAGAGCAGCAATTCATTTTGACCTGGGCCCTGTTTTAACTAATCACTACCTTGTCAAGACAGAATGAAACAATTTCTCCAAAAGTAAGTTGTTCAACAACAGCAGGTAAGACGATAATTACTCATAACCTTTCTATAAAACCCCACTATTAGAGATTGCTGCTATAAAAAGCTGGTGTGTTGCAACAGTAAATGAATAGAAGCATCGTTTTAAAAAAGTGTGAAACAAACATCATTAACAGTATAAGATATTGTTGGGGAAAACAGCCAATGACCTCTCGAACTCTCAAAAAGACATATTTGTTTCAAACTTCATTCTAACCTTGAAGAATCTAACAATCCCTGAATAAAATGATCCAGCTTGAAGGCTGGGTAGTAGAAGTAAACAAGTCATGACTCACAGCATCACCTATCGTCTGCTCAAAGACGCCCCTGTGGTGAAGCATGGAGGTGACACTATCATAATATGGGGATATGTGTATGTATTTTTCTTTGGCCACAGTGAATTAGGTCAGATGTGAAGTTGGCTCGCTGCTTCTTTAGGGAAACTATTCCCAGTGTGCTCCAGACCTCGGAGAGTGCTGTGTGTTTCACTACGTCATTAACTTTTTGCACAAAGGCAAAACGATGTACGATTATGAGGGATGACAGACTGCAGCTAATGCCTGACCTGAACCAACATGTGACTGTCCTGGATACATATAAAAATATTTTAAACGTACAGTTCCAACCTTACAGAGCATGAGGATTGTCTGAAAAGAATAGCATGCATTCAAAATTCATATGAGGTTTTTTTTTGTAATAAAAGGCTAAAGGTTTGGGGGAGTGGTGGTGCAGAAGTTAGAGAATGTGGGCCTGTGATCGCAAGATTGTTGGTTCAACTCCCGGTATCGACAACATCAAAATGTGGGTGGGATTGGTGAAGCACCCACACCTGCCTCCCCCCTCATTTGCCCCACTCTGGGCTCTTGAGCAAGGCCCTTAACCCCCACCTTCTGCTCCCCCGGGTGCCCTAGAAGGCAGCTCTGCTCCACACAGAGCTGTGGTAGCTCGGTGGTCTGTGGTCGTGTCAGGAAGGACATCTGGCATAAAAATAATTGCCAGGTCTCCGTGTGACTTAGTTCTCTGTGGCGACCCCTGAAGAATAGAGAAGCCAAAGAAGAAGAAAAAAAAGGCTAAAGGTTGTAAATAAAAAGGTGTTTGAGCTTTGTGTTGTGTACAGGTTCAAGATGACCATCTTTGTGGTGTTTTAGTTAAAAAAAAATATGCGCTAGAAATTACTATTTGTGCATCTATTATGGAGTGAGAGTCTGATCTGTGCATGTTGGCAATAAATAAAAAAAATCTGTTAAATATTAGACATGATTATCCACAAATTCAAAGTTAAAGTTGATTCTGTGGTGTAACGAGTGAGCGGGACGTGAACGAGCAGAGAGCAGAGTGTGTTGAAGTTGCTGTCAGTCTAATTAAACCCTGAGAGAAACAGCTTCAAAGAGGAGCTGATCGATGGAGATTATCCGTCATAAACGAACCCGTAGGAGCCGAATGGAAACTTGCGCTCTGTGTTCTCAGTCTGTCTGGGCCTCCTCACTGTGGGCCCCCTCAACAATCACCGTAACCCTAAAGTATACCTCCACAGAATGAGCCCCAACAATCTGAAGTCTCCTCTTTTTCATTCATCGCCTCACTTCTTCAGTTTTTGGTTTTGATTAACATCTAATGGCTGAAAGTTGCATTTTATAGCAACTAACAGTTTGTTTATGTGTCAGTGTTGTAAACTATTGTTAAAGATTCCTTTAGGACTACTCACACGCATGAAATAATTTGTTTTACTTTAATAGCCTAATTTCTTTTAGCCTTTTCCAAGTGAATGTTTTGTATAAACAGCTGCATATTTTGCCACTGACTCTCTTGCCAGAGTCATGGTAGAGAGAGTTTTATTGTCCTGCACTGAACAAAACTCTGTTGACACTTGTACAAAGTATGTTCTGCCAAAAATACAATTCAAAGGGGGCGGACAAAGCAATGTGTTGGCTGAATCTAGTCCAATCTTTTAAATGTGACATAAACCTTTGACTATAAAACAAAACAAATTCTGCGAGACTCTGGCTTTAACCACGTTACATCAATTTCAGGTGAATTATCTAATCACCAAGGCACTTTCATCCTCTGAAGGAGTGAAATCAAAGGTCCTCGAAGCGCTTTTAAACTTTAACAGCCTGCACATAATTTAACAGAATACTTGGAAAATATAAAAGCTGGAAAACAAACTCTGGCAGAAACTCAAAATCTACACACTTGAACATTTTCCCCACTGGAATTAATAAAGCATCTTTCTACCGTATTTTCCGCCGTACCCGTCGCATCGCCCTATAAGTCGCATCAGTCCATATTTGTCTAATAAAGTGGAAAAATCCATAAATATGTCGCTTCGTCATATACGTCGCATCTATTATTCGTCACCGCTGACAACCAGGAAATGTGGGCCGGTGTTGTGCCAAAAAAGCTATTGGCTGCCAAATGGCGGCCGCGGGAGGACTTTAACAAGAATTTATCGAGATTTACACTTAAATTATTTGTTTGCTCGAAATAATAGTAAAGGTGTGTCTTAGTCTAACTTTTCCTTAATAAATGCACTTTGACGGTCAAATCAGCTGCATTTCAAAACCCAATTCGCGGAAGCGGCGGGGGACGCGCTGAGGCACGAGCCTCCGCAGTTCTTCGAAATTGAGCAAGACAAACACCTAAAAACAACTGTTTGCTCGAAACTATAGTAAAGGTGTGTCTCAGTTACTTTAACGGTCAAATCAGCTGTCGAATTATGTCATTATCGACTGAAATTAAGAAATATATTGTGATAAAAGTTTTGGCCATATTGTCCAGTCCTACCTACCTACTTGCCATCCATCCATCCATCCATCCATCCATCCATCCATCCATCCATCCATCCATCCATCCATCCATCCATCCATCCATCCATCCATCTATCCATCTATCCATCTATCCATCTATCTATCTATCTATCTATCTATC
>NC_056508.1:21605772-21642266 GCF_014905685.2 Nematolebias whitei | reverse complement strand
ATCTATCTATCTATCTATCTATCTATCTATCTATCTATCTATCTATCTATCTATCTATCTATCTATCTATCTATCTATCTATCTATCTATCTATCTATCTATCTATCTATCTATCTATCTATCTATCTATCTATCTATCTATCTATCTATCTATCTATCTATCTATGTCAGTCAGTCAGTCAGTCAGTCAGTCAGTCAGTCAGTCAGTCAGTCAGTCATTGTGGAGTATTGTCATATGTTGTTCAGTATTTTTATGAACGTGTCCTTCCTTCTTTCTTTAACTCTGTTATGATCTGTGACCTGTGTGTAGCCACACTTGTTTTTGTCTGCTGGGCTTCTGATAAAAACAGGTTGAAGTTTTGTTTTATATTCTTACATGTACAAGATAAATTGGATGGATGTAACCTCCAGGCATTTTTATTCTCTGAATCATTTTAGAAGTCTTTGTAGGGAACTGGAAAAGGAAAAGTATCTACGTAGCAGTCTTAGCAGAGGGCTGCACGAACCACAAACTTTGCTCATATTCTGTTTAGTTCTTAAAAAAAACCAAAATCAAACATTTGTTGTGTTGTTGACACAGAAAAGTACAATGGATTTCCAGATTTGATACAAAAAAAGCCAAGTTGCTTTCTCATCACAAGGTGTCAACACACAACCAGAGTCAGTTTGGCTGTTGCTAATTAGAAGTAACAACTTTAAAAAAAGTTTATTTCAGCCGCTCCCTTCTTCACCGGTTGCCACAGCGAGTGAACTTGAATTTGGCAATTTGTTTTACGCCAGATGCCCTATCTGACACAATCTGGGCTCGAACCCGCAACTTCAAGATTACTAGAACATGGTACTGCCACTGAGCTTTTGCAGGTGCTGAAGTAACAACTTTAAAGATATTGGGAAACAAAACCACATACCTGGTCCATATATGGCAAAATGAAAAAAAGAGGGTTTTGAAATTGTGTTTGCGTTTTCACTAAGCTGTCCTTTAAAATAGTCTAGACCATATTTCTCTGGAACAAGTGTTGAGGGGTGATCAATCATGTGAGCAGTTTGTCCTCTGCTTTGAAATAATTCACCGTTTTCATCTTCAATTTCACAAACACAATATTTTAAGAAAGGGAAAAAACACCTAAAAAGCTATTTTTAACAACTAATTTGTAATATCCTGATTCATGCTCCATAATCCAGGTCGAAAAATCTAGCAAGGTTAAGTCAGGTCCTCAGGACGAATTCTTCTTTGTCAAAATGTTTCGTCTTTTTTCTACAAGACTTCTTGATGCTTTTAACTTTCTGTTGTTTGTCTGCAAATAGAACTATAATCAGTCATAAATTTAAAATGAGTGAAGGAAGTTGGTTTAAAAATGAAACTGCCAATAAAAGAACAAAAACATCATCCTCATCAACACGAGTTTTATTCTATTCTGATATGTAAAGGTACTCATTATGAAGTATGGAATCAAACATTAAAAATATATCTTGAGTTTTATCAAATGGTGCATTTGGAAGAGTTTACTCCAGAATTTATAAGATTAGATTTATGAATTTTTTTACTTTTTTTTGTCCAGCCTTTGTGAATTTGCAGAGTGCCATTTAAATAATGTTATAATGATCATCAATTTTGATATTTGATGCTATATAATCAGAAAAACACTTGTGAGCACCCTTTGTTAAAGCATTTATGACAACCTGAGGTGATTTGGCTACAAACTAACTAAATGTTGAAAAAGACATTTTTATGAATCTTGCACTAATGCAGCTGCCTTGCAAGCCAACTATTAAAAGGATTATGTGTTAATCCTGTAAGTATTTTAAATGCTAATAAAACCTCCTGTTTGCAGATTAATATTTATTATGCATCACACTTACATGTTCTTTGTGTTTTCTTTGCAGATATCGACGAGTGTGTAAATGACTACAATGGTGGTTGTGTCCATGAGTGTATGAACATCCCAGGAAATTACAGGTGCACATGCTATGATGGCTTCCGCTTGGCTCACGATGGGCACAATTGTCTAGGTGAGTGAGCATGTGTGTGTGCATAGATGTGTGTTGAACAGATTTTACTCCTGCACCTTTCACAGCTGACTTAAATGTGGAGTTAAATGACGTTAAATAATGACCTTTTGTGAGGACAACATATATTATAGTTTCAATCTGAGTCTGACGGAGGCCGTGCGGCTGCATAAATCATCATGTCACGTCATGAATGGCTGAAATGAGCACTTATTAGACTGCTGCTTCAGAACGTCCTTGTTCACATAGCAGGTATTGTCCTCATGTGTTTTCTCAAAAGGAAAACCGAGACCTTTTTTGTATAAGAAGTCGAATGAAAAGAGAGAGGGGGGGAAAGATGAAGAGCTTTACTCTGAGCTGGGAGCTCAGAGTGAGCCGACAGCTGACTATCTTTCCCATGGTGTAAAATTTCACCAGTGTGCCATTCACGCTCGGCTCCTGAAGAACACGTTACACTTAAAAGGTTGTGAAATTAGGGAAAATATAGCACCCTTGCTGCTGCTGAGAGCAGCTTAACATAGACATCACTCACCCACCCCCATCTCGTCTCTCTGTCCCACTCCCTCTCTCCCCACCCTGCATTCCTTTTGTTTTCTTTTCAACCCCCCCAGTCGGAGCCTGCTGCTCTTCAGAAATCATCTCTTTCTTGGCTGCAACCTCAGCATAAAGCACTTCGCTTGGCGTTTAATAGACAGCTAACGCAGGTTGTAGCCGGTGTTTTAGTGTAGAGGAAATTTTAAAACGCAGGTTGTTACCATCCAGCTGGGGTAAAGAAAATAAAATTTATTACCAGTGGTTAAAAAAAAGCCTTTAACATGTGGCGACACTCATATGCATCCTGCATTATGCTGGGATTAACAAACACCGCAATGGAAAACGCATCTTCAGATAAATATTAATCCTGTTCTGTCTTGACGATGAACTCTCGTATCTCTCTCGTATGTCCGTCTCTTTCTGCCGCCTTCTCACTCCCTGCCTCTCCATCGCTCCCATCTACGCTGTAAAGTGGGACTATTTTCCGATTCATTTAGCAGCGCCGTTCAGCTGTGCACGGATCATTTGCTGTGCCGTGGATCAGCTACTGCCTTGCGTGCAGGTGTGTAATTGCAATATATGGCTGTGTGGCTGCCGCCTCAGAGTTGCATCCATCAAGCCTCTGATAATTTGTCAAAGTCAAACTGACATTCAGACAAAAAGAGTTTTCCATTACGTCCTCCTTCAACCAGATTACCTACAAGTGACCTGTAGGTCTGTCTGTTACCAAAACAACTCATTATTACTGCATGGATTTTAATCAGAACCACTCTGCCAGTAGGACCATGCTGCTGTAGATTTATTTCATTTTCACTTTTAGTGCCTTGTTTCTGTATTTTTGTTGCATGCTTTGAATAAATCACAGTTTATGTTAGTTTGGGGTCGGCTCCGTGCCCGACTTCGCTCGCGTTAGCGTGTAAATCATAGCCAAACAGAACCTATGAGAATCATCCTGCAGTTGTTCGGTGTGTTCGGTGTATTGTTTTGCAGTACTAGTGACTAGCATGTATCTTTGATATTTTAGCGCAGTGTTTTGGGGGCCACCAGGGGGCACTAAGGGGCCCTCAGAAAGCTGGAGAGAAGAAGATAAAAAAAGCAAAAATTAAAAAAAGTAATAATAATAATTGCACACTGGGGCAATCTGTATCTGTCATGTGCAGATAAACACGCTTGAGAAAGAGGTTAGATTTCTTTAGTTTTGTTCTTCTGGTCAACAGTTTGTTGAAAAGTTGTGTTTTTCAGTGGGAATATAATACAGTGTTTAAAACATTTTAGTTAATAACATTTTTATGCTCAGCAGCTGTACAAATTAATTGAATATAGTGAATAAAAGTTAAAACAATCTAAAAGTTGATGTTTCTTTACATATTTTGTAGCATTGTTTGTGGGTTTGCAAGGGGGGCCTCGACCAGAAGCCAATGCTGTTTGGGGTTCAGGGCATGGAAAAGTTTGGGAACTCCAGTTTTAGCGTACCATTGGGCTTTCGTTTAGTATATATCTTAGTCGATATCTTAGATCCTTATTTACTGTTTCTTTTTACACTTTATATTTTTGCTATTGTTGGATGTAACTGGGACCGTGAGTACACAATTTCGTTCCACCTCATGTACTACATGTGATGAGAATGACAATAAAGAACCTTGAGTCCTCGAATCCTTAGTGAGACACTCAGAAAATAAAGATTGGCTGTATGTCTACAAGCAGCACGGTGGCGCCACTGGTAGAGCTGCTGCCTCTCAGCATGCAGGTCCCTGGTTCAAATCCCGGTCTGGGGGGCCTTTCTGGGTGGAGTTTGCATGTTCTCTCTGTGCATGCATGGGTTTTCTTCAGGTACTCTGGTTTCCTCCCACAGACCAAAAACATGCATGTTAGGCTGATTGGTAACTCTAAATTGTCTCTAGGTGTGAGTGAGAGTGAATGGTTGTTTGTCTCTACATGTCCCTGTGATAGACTTGCGACCTGTTCAGGGTGTACCCCACTCCTCGCACAGTGATGGACATGGGTACCGGTGACCCCCGTGACCCAAAAAGGAAGAAGCAGGTAAAAGATAATGGATGGATGTCTACAAATGCTGGAGTTGAACTTTTTAAAGATGGCTTCCACAACTAACTGACCTGCGTTAACGTTGTCATTTCTCAACAAAATAATAGACTTTTAAAGTGTGGCATGGGGGGGTGGGTGGGTGATAGGTATTGTTTCAAGGACGTTTAGGTCTTTAATTATAAAGTGGGACTGATGAGGCATGGTGAAAATGCTGTTGTGAGCTACGTCCGTCAACGTTTTCCTTAAGAAATTAAAGTCCTTTGACAAAAACGTTTTAATTTATTCTGATTCCGGTGTTCTGCGCTGTTAATCCTCAGCACAAACACAAGTGAGGAAAAGAAGAGGTATAGCAAAGGGTTCATGTTAAGACCTCAGCTTCTTTTTCCAGGTTTAAGCTCTCTTTGGCCGCTGAGAAAAGATTAGTCTCCCTTGCCCCTGGAAAGGAGAGCCTAAGCTCCTGGCTCCCAGACGAGGTCAGACCCTCAAAAACCTCTCGTAGACCAGACTGAGCTTGAAGCTGCAGAAGAGGAGAGGCTCAGTGGATCCTTTAAAGTTCACAGCCAGAGTCTTTAATCTTTAAAGTGCTTCCCTTTGGGTTTATGTCTTGTTGTTTTGTTATTTTTCCACAAAGCGGCATTGATTTGATTTTGCTCTTCATGATTTCAGTGCACTGCAATCGTGCACACCTGCCTCCTATTTCCAAGCTCGGGACTGTCACTTAATTTGCACGAGTTAGACAAGTGTATGTGCGTCCCTGTCCGTGCCGTTGTTGTTTGCTAGCTGCTGCACGTGCCTCGCAGATTCTCAGAATTAAACGTGCTGACAGCATAATAACAGCGGGCGGTGGCAGGAGGCGGCGGAGCGTGAAGCAGAATGCGCCTCACTGGGGACGCTGGTTTCTGAGGTCTCCCTCTCTGTCTGCCCCGAACCCCACAAAGATGTCAGAAAGTCAGCAAGGTGGAAACAATGCGATATCACAACACGCTGCCTCTCTGTCTGTGTGGAGAGAGATGTCACTCGCTGTATAATTCATCTCTCAGAGAGCTTTTTGATTTTCTCCAAACTTTCACTGGAGAATTGATTCAAAGCATGTGAGAGCTCAATGCATATTTTATTACTGATACCATTTTTATCTCGGAAAGGTGAGGAAAATGTTGTATTTAATTAATGCGCATATTCCGTGCTGAAGCTACAGTTTTTTTAAGCAGAGAGAGAGAGAGAGAGAGAGAGAGAGAGAGGAATCAGTGACAATTTTAATTCAAAACACACATCCTCTTTAGAATGAAAACCAGATGCAGGAAGGCTATTGGTTCCCCACTATTGCACCCGCATCCCCACATTTATGACCTGTGTGTTTTAGTTAAGGTCCCACAGAAACCCAAATACACTCTTATTGTTGCTACTTTGTAAACCCTTCTCAAGTGGCTTAATATCATAGAAACATCTGCACACATGCACCCCGTCCTTCCAACCACAGATGGTAAAATTTCTGCTTCGGTCTGGGACTAAAAGACACAAATAGAGATATTTCTTTTGCTGCCATGAGAAGAAATGCCACAATGGCACATAGCCTGAGTGTGACTCACTTTGGGGGAAACAAAGGCCTGAAATAGAAAATACAGATGTTTGACAGAGCACCACCAGGCCTCTGTCACTGCTTTGTTTTCTGATGTTCATCACTCTGGTTTTTTTGTATCCGTCGCTGGAGAACTGACCGTTTTCTTTTGATTTCTATTGACCAGCACTGATTTGGTTTGTATTGATTGAGCAGACCTCAATTCCCCATGCAATCTATAGGGAAATGAATGCCCTTTTACTTTAACCTTCCCCAAAGACGTAACATGGTCTGTTACAAAAAGGCAACCCAACGGTGGCTTCGGGACGGGCTATTGTGGAGCAACTTCGAACTCAGGAAAGGTCATCTCATTTGGCACTGTTTGCTAATGACTAATCGTATAAAGACATGGAGAATGTCCATCTGAGTGTCTTTTGATAGAAAATTGTCCCCTGTGCTAAAACACGACTCGTGGCTGAGCTTTTTCTGCTTCTGTGGTTTTCTGTGGTCATATATTATTATGTCGACTAATTAAACAGAAAGCTTCAGACTCATAAATCCTCGGACAGGTTCTGATAGTGAAAAGTTAATGACGTGAGTGCCTAGACTGTTTCAACTCATCTACCCTGAACCATTTTCTTCTGGAACTTAATTAGCCTGAACCTTTACTGTTTCTTTGAGCCCTGGTTTGTTGTGTTTCCACTAAGGTCGGAGGTTCAGGGTAGATGAGGTAAATTAACTCTGCTGACATGTGCCACTTCTCCTCAGCTGCTGAACTGTTGCAGCTGGGCAGGCGGCAGCTTTGGCTCCGGGAATGACGTTCAAATCAAACCAAATCAGAACGTTTCACTGCAGTTAACATTTTGGAAAAACAAGATTTACTGAAGACTTGGTGGAAATGTCTTTCTGAATAGACTTGAAATAAAATATGATGGCACAAATGTTCACGTTCAGCCTTCTGTGGCACTACAGGAGCGAGGAGAGGTGACTCCGGCTGGGAAATACCAGAATCTGCAAGAATTAAGCTTTGACCGTTGATTCTGTCACAGCACACACACACACACACACACACACACACACACACACACACACACACGCACGCACACACACACACACACACACACACACACACACACACACACACACACACAGAAGCACACATATGCACAAACTCATATATAGTACATGGTGGCTGCTGCCTGGGTTCTTTCATTTCCACGTTTCTAATGGGTTGGCGTTGGGACTGTTGGGAATACTCAACCAATCAAAAACATTTTGTGATCGAGCCTTTTTAAAAGTTTTAAAGTTAGTTTCAAAAGTACTACCATCTCACAAGGGCTACTTTTGTGCAAGTCTTCACCTATCTAAATCAGCTTTTGACTTGGTTCTTCAAAAACAAAACAACACATTTTCTCTGCAACCTGAACAAGGGCATTAGAAATATAACTATTTGCCTTGTATCCTCTCCAGCTTTGTGAGAAAACTTTAACGTTTCTGACATCAACAGTAAACATTGAAATGTATCTTTTTAAATAGAAATAGTCAAATAATTTAACTTTATTTATTTCGGTCCCCTTTTCAGAATTAGAATCGGGTTAATTTATCATCCATCATGTTTGAGACATGAGACAATAAAACATATTTATCTGACCAGTCTGAAATAGATAGAATAAACAAATAACCAAAAGTTCATGATGACAATTTAAGGCGTGCAGTTGATGAGCCTCGTAGCTTCAGTGAAGAAGATGTTCCACGTCCTTGTCTGGACTTGAAGGCTGCACAACCTTCTGCCTGATGGAAGGAGTGAACGGTCCATGGATGAGTGGGTCTATCATGAGGGTCTTTGCGCTGGTATTGCATCTGCTGGTCTGAATATTAAATATACAGTATATGTTTTCATAAATGTTATTATCAAAACATACATCATTTTGTCTTCTTTTACCCAGTGTGTTTTACATTGCTGTAGGACTTCAGGTTTTGTATTAGACTTCCATAAAGTGAGCACATTCGCCTGTAGTTGACTTCTATTCACTTCAATTTAATTCAATTCAGTTTATTTATACAGCACCAAGTCACAACAGAAGTCGTCTCAGGGCACTGAACAGAAACATTCATATAATTTAAGACTATTTATCTAAGGAGCAGACTGCTTTGAATTTAACTCCATCTTGAGCAAGCATGAAGGCGACAGTGGAAAGGAAAAACTCTCTCATGAGGAAGAAACTTTTAGTAGAACCAGGCTCAGGACAAGCGGTCATCTGCTATGACCAGCTGGGTTTGGTAGGAACAAATATACAATGGCAGGTCGAGAATCACGTTAAGATAGAAATAGTATCAAATGAAAACTATTCAGTTTTAACAATTAATTTAAGGAAATGAGGTCAATTTGTCCTCCAGTAGTCTAAACTTAAGGCAGCATAACAAGTCAACCCTAACTATAGGATTTATCAAAAAAAGAAAGTCTTAAGTCCAGTCTTAAAACTGGACAATGTGTCAACCTGACGGACAGAAACTGGAAGTTGGTTCCACAAGAGAGGAGCCTGATAACTAAAGGATCTTCCACACATTCTGTTTTGGAAACTCTAGGAACCGCAAGTAAGCCTGCAGTCCAATAGCGAACTGTTAGGAAAATATGGAACAATAAGATCTATAATATAAGATGGAGCTAGGTTGTTGAGAGCTTTGTAGGTTAGAATAAATATTTTGAATTCAATTCTGGATTTGACAGGGAACCAATGGAGAGAAACTAAAACTGGAGACAGATGATCTCTCCCAGTTACTCCAGTTAAGACTCTGGCAGCAGCATTTTGGATCAAATGAAGACTTTTTAAAGAAGTATTTGGACACCCAGATAATAAACCATTGCAATAGTCCAGTCTAGACGTGAAAAATGCATGGACCAGTTTTTCTGCATCATTTTTAGATAAGATGTTTCTAATTTTAGTGATATTACCATTGAAGCTGAGCTCTGGATATTCTCTCTAAAGCTGGAAGAAAGGGAACTTAACTTGCACATCTCCTACATAACACATTTCAGACATGTTATTGACACATGTGATGACCCAAGGCTTCTGCCACTTATGGTTCAAGACGTTTATCCAGTACAACTTGAAGTATTCAAACAGTAACTGTTTGAGGCTTACTTTCTAGTCTGCATTTCAGTCAGCCTGCTTAATAATAAGCGGTGTCAGAGACACAGGTGTGTGGTTACCATGACTACTCCACGAAGCCACTCGTGGCAGCTTTAACTTTTCTTTAAATCTTGGTTCACTTTACACGTGTTTTAGTTTTTACATCAAAATCTCTGCAGTTTTTCATCTTGGATTATAACAAAATTATTTCTAAATAATTATTGAGCTTTGAACAAAAAAAAAAGATATGTTTGAATTTTGATCAGTAACGCCATTGACACCATTCAACATTTCTTCAAATATGTTTTATTATAAATGTTGGTAATCTTTGAAAGTTCCATAATTTTCTTTCTCTTAAACCTTGTTGTTGTTTTTCCGATGCACGTGTATTTCAAAAAGTGCTTTATAAAATAAAAGTATTGTAAGTTTGATAGCAAAATCCGCTAAATAACTGCAGCATTACAGATCAATTTTGTATAATAAAACTAAAAGCAGCTCACAGATTCACATATTTATTCGAAGTGTTTGACAAAAATACAGAATTTACCTCTACGGAAGTATTCAAAGTTTTAAAATCAGCTAAGTTGAGTTCTCACAGGAAATAAAAAATGTTTGAGTGAGAGCAGAGCAGCTGTGAGAAGTAAATTGTTGGATTTACATTGTTGGAGTACAAGTGTACCTTTTTAAAAACCAAGTGTTGTTTGGGATTTTCAAAAATGTGGACGCACTACGTTGAGTGAGACTTTGCAGAGTTTTGCACACTACATTTAACTAAATTAAATCGCTCTTTACATTCAAAATCGCCATCCAGAGAAGTAAAATTTCATTTCTGTTACATTAAAAAAAACATTGCTTTTTTAAAGGTAGAAACAAAAAATGAGCCAGTTGTTATTAGACTCAATATGAATGACCATTAGCAGAAATAATAAGCACTATAATTAGAAAAAGATAAGCAATAAGCATTATTTTAGGCACCTTTTCCATACTGATGTTCATATCTTTATTTAATAAACATTAGGTTGCAGTTTTACGTTAAAGTGTTAGATAAGATAGCAGCTGTTCAGTGGATGATAATCTCACTCAATCTCATGTCGTTTTGTGCGGCTTGATATTTTACAGAACATTACAAAAGAAAACAAGACCCAGATTGAAAAGTCAGTCAATTTTCCTTTGAACTCGGAGAGTGACGTGCAGATGAGAGTAACTGAGCTTTCTCTCCAATGAGCAGCCGCCTCGCATTTGTTGTGACATGCACAAGTCTGGCCGGGACACGAGTGTCTCTCTAAGGCTCGAAGGAACGGCGATGCAGTGATGAGTTAAAAGATACATTTGGGATCAGTGCATTAGCTGTCTCCTAAAGCCTATCAAGTCTCTCGCAGGATTGTTCAGCCCCATCCACCAGATAATGAACAATTCCAGCTGAGGCCCTCAGCATGGCTTTGGGTGGAAACTCGAGCCTGAGACCGGGCTTAGGGGCGTAAGCATGTAAAAGACTGAAAGCCGTCCGACGTCGTTTCTTCTTGGCACTGTCCACTCAAACACTGATCCTGGGGTTTTGTTGTTAAAATACTACCAGGCTTGTTCTGGAGGGGCAGAGGAAAACAAACCAGCGTGATCTTAGTTCAGCTCAGGAACAGATTGGACTTTGAGTGTTGGTTTGTACTTGTTTACAAAACTGGTTACTTGGGAGACGTACTATTAAAACCAATTTCTATCACTTTTGTGTCATAGCATCAACAGGAAATTTCTATTTTTTTTCAAAGTTTATGAAATGAGATTCTGAGGAAAAATCAATCAATGATAAATATCTTACCTGTTGTAAATAAAGTTCATTTCTGACTAGACAGATGAGCTAACAGTTAGTTTGAGTCAAGGTTTTGGTGTAGAGTCGAGGTTCTAAAACAACTAGCTAAACATTAAAGCACATGCTCAATAATAACAATAAAAAAAAATCCAACAAAATTAAGTCAGGTCCTCTGGATGGTTACTTCTTGAAACATTTCGTCTTTCATCCAAAAGACTTCATCAGTCCAAGGAGCCACATCAAACTCAGTCTTAAAAGCACCTTCACATCATCTCTGTCCACCTTCTCAGGACTCCTCTCGGGACAGGGTGGACTCCAGAAACCAATCTTAGCACCATCAAACTGGTTGACCCACTATGTGAAGGTGCTTTTAAAACTGAGTTTATTGTCGCTCCTCAGACTGATGAAGAAGACTTCAGGAGTCTTTCGGACAAAAGACTAAACATTTCAACAAAGAATCGATATGTCCAGAGGACCTGACCTGTTAGATTTACAGCATCTATCTGGATTATTGAGCATGCATCAGGACATTTGCACAAAGACTACAGTAAACCTTCAGATTGCCATCAGTTTTGAGTTAGGTGATTATTTTCATAAAAGTCTACGGTCCGTCTGTTTCCTAACCGTGTTGTATATGAAGCACAGAACCCGTTAGAAGAATTAACAGTTTGATGGAAACTCAAATAAAAGGTCAGGTCTTGAAGACACTTCTGCATCAAGTAGTTACTCTAACAGGTCGTGCTTAACATATTTCAGTTTGCTATATGGTTGAAATATTGTTTAGTAAAGTTTTCTGTCTGAGTCATAATTCTGTGTCAATAATTATCTTATGCAAAGACCATGCTCTGCTCTGAACTAGTCCTTGTCCACAGTGGCAGATATTTTCTTAAAGATGACACTTTCCTCTGTGGTTACACCTCTCATCCACATGCATGCTGTATTTTAG
The DNA here is from genome assembly GCF_014905685.2 of Nematolebias whitei. Lineage (NCBI taxonomy): Eukaryota > Metazoa > Chordata > Actinopteri > Cyprinodontiformes > Rivulidae > Nematolebias > Nematolebias whitei. The sequence goes on along the minus strand of NC_056508.1, from coordinate 21,630,246 downwards.
ATGAGAAATTAATGATAGATACACTTTACAAAGTGGAGATTTTAAAATACAATTCTTTAGAAATGACAACATAGTACAGTAAAGTATTCACAGAAAAAGCCATAAACAATTTAAAAGAAAAAAAAAAAAAAAACGGACAAAATAAAAACAAGCTACAATATTTTTTTTACATTATTTCTCCATGCTCAGAATGTTCTCTGTGTTTTGATGTGCAGAATCTCACCTACAGGAACAATGCATATTTCAGCACTTCTTTTTTTTAATTTATTTTACTTGTCATCTCGACAAATGTTTTTATAAAGAAAAAACGCATGAAGGAAAAAAAAATCCTGGAATATTACAATCAGGGCCCTCTGTTCCTCGAAATAACAAGGTTGTCGCAGTGGCAGGAGGGTTTGAATCTAACAGAAGGAGCTGGAAGGAGAAGCTAAAATATTTATTAACAAAAAACAAAAGTTGAAGTGGCAACAGAACAAACTTAGAAAGCTGACGAGTCACCAATGGGCACAAAAAGAAACCTGGACTGGCATAAAGCTCCACTACTGGAGGAACAGAGACAGCAGGAATAAACAGAGCGGGACTGATAAACTAAATAATTAACACTCGAGTGATAACAAATAGGAACAGGTGAGAGTGGGCGTGGCAGAAGCAGAGAACACCTGAGGACGACTAAGCTGAAAAAATGGAGTGACAGAAACCACACGGGACAATAAAAAACTGATCATGGACATAACTTTGGGAAAGTGAACTACATAAAAGTAAACTTCTCTCCACTGGCTCCCTGTCAAATTCAGAATAGAATTCAAAATCTTACTTCTAACCTACAAAGTTCAAGTACAGTAAACTTTATATTAAGGCTTTAGAAACCCTTTCCACACTCTTGAAATGTTCTAAACTCTTTAACCTACGTCATCTTAACAACATAAGTTACTAAATTTTACTTACTAGCTCTGCAGAACAGCAACAGCTCTGGCTTGGGTCCAACTCTGTGGTATTCCGACTTGGTTCATGTCTGCAGACCTATCCTGCAGCAACGAAGCCCACAATCAGTCCTCTAAACTCTTAAACCTACTAATTTTAACAACATACAGTACGTATATGTACATTAGCTACAAAATTTTACTTACAAGGGCTCTGCAGAACATGAGTGGCTCGATTCCGGTCCGACCCAATTGATGAAAAAAGTCCCAGTGCAGCATGACTGAAACCCATCACTGCTGCTCCAAGAGCAAGGCTGCCCAGAATTTAATTCACCACCTCTGGCCCGGTCCAGACCAGCATTGTGCCACCAGAACCAGGCTGAAGCCTGCAGCTGTCTGTTCCCTGCAGCTCCCAGGATCTGGGTCACACTGATTCTGGATCAACTGCAGCCCAGCTACTCATCAGTGAAGATACAACTTGAAGGATGAGTTCAGCATCAGAATTATTTGACATTCTCCTCCTGCCAGTTCTGTGAGCTTATTATTGTTACTTCTGACTTTGGTTACAAAACTTTCCCTCCATTTGCAGCAAGCAGCTGTTGGAAGCAGTGTTGACTTCTGGGAATTGAACTGGTGGCTTCTGGGTAACATAGTTCTTTATACTGGCAAAACAGTGAAGGTTTAATGAAAGAAAACTACAAAATGGAGGTGATTTATTTTATTTTATTTTTAATAAAAAGGTACAGTACTGTACTTTAACAAACCGTTATAGAGTGAGTCCGTGAAGTAGCAAGGAACTACTATATAAATGTTTCTGTTCAGTGTCCTGGGATGACTTCTGTTGTGACTTGGCGCTATATAAATAAATCGAACTGAATTGAATAAACAAAAGGAAACACAAACTTGGTCTTAAGCACAAAACAACCAAAAGGTACTCAAAATACACAGATCCTAAGAAACGGTCTAAATCAAGTAAGATATTAACTGTTCATAAACTTTCTACAGAAGCCAATTATAAAGACAACCTTTCTCCCTTTAGCTTTTAATGTTAGAAAATTCACTCTGCTCGCCGCCTTATTATAAATTGTATATTTATTTTTCAACTTATATATATTTTTTATGATTGTCCACTGTTGTCATCATTCTTTGTTTAAAACAGGTCTCTCTTATAAATGAGTCCTCGAGGTTCAGTGAGACTAACCTGTATAAATAAAGGTTGAATGAAACAATAACTCTTTAACTCCTGCCACTGAAAAGAAGCAAGTGTCCATGTGCTCACCTCCTCTTGTCTAACCCACAGACGGTTCTGTCTGATCCCAGCAGAGGCCAAGCAGAGAGATGGACATATAGACGGCTTTGATGACAGATAGCTGCAGTTTTTTCACTTTCTCTCCTCCTCAAAAAAGGTCTGAATCAGGAATGAACTCTTCTAATGTCACTGAACCCTTTAAACAAGAAGTGGAGGGAGAATGAAAATTGAGCATGTCTCCAAAATAAGGGTTCAGGAGTTTTTGTAAGGAAACCACCATGTTTACATGGCTCTAAAGCTCTGCGTCAGGCCAAATGTTCTATATACAGTCAAGGCTATCTGAGAAACCAGCGGACATGGCCTCCGCAAACACAACCAATCTCTTAATCACCCTCCGTTTCAATGCTGCTTTCCCCTTCATCTCCTCAAATGAAGTAAGGTTGGAGCACAGGCATGTCTCATACTTCAGGAGTGAGGCAGTCCTTTTAACTTGATTATAACGGTGGGGGGGTGGGGGGTGGGGTGTTCTCCCCCTCTCCTCCAGACAATTAAAAGAACTGTTTTAAGTCTAAACAACATGAGCACTTCTTCAGACCATGCCAGAACCTCTTTCCGTTTGGAAATATTTGCTTTGGACGCCAGCCTTGCCCGGCACACAACACAGGCAATTATGGAAGCTATTTAAACAAGAGAGATCTTCTGACAGCCGACGCCTCATTTGGAGGGATGAAGGAATCAGGAAATGAAACCTTCATTGATGCGCTGTGGGTATGGAAAGAGAATTCCCCCTGGGCCCTCTGCGGCTGTTTGCATATCTCATGGGCATTTTGTGCATTGAGGACGGCAGTATTTGTGTAGCCTTTATACGTTTGAATTTTTGAGGTTTGGGTGTGTGTTAAAGGGAAAGGGAGGCAGAGGCTTTTAAGCAGTTTAGGATTTTTTTTCCCCTGTGACTTGTGGAGGTTTTATTGGAACCTGCTAAGAGTTTATCTGCAGAAGTGCAGCTGTAGGTCGCTCGTGGCTTTCGTCAACTCCAGGTTCCTCTCCCTGGTGCTGCCACTTTCATGATGGAGACATGAGACTGTGAATAGTTCCCGCTTTACCTTCACGTCAGTCGCACTGTCTTATTTTCAGAGGCCTCTCATCCAACTGGCTGCAGAGTGATGCTTTTTTCATCAGTCTCGACTGACATGACGGTTTCTTTAGTGGAAACAGACCGTTTGCTGAAGGAATGTGAGAACGGGACAGCAGACTTGGTGAGCTGACGAGGGTCACGATGAGTGCTGCCTGCCTCTGACCTTCTTGTCAACTCTACTTTCTGTCTGCTCAGGTATGGTTTTGTCAGCGTGTATGTTTAGACCTGAGGTCTGAAAACTTTACAATCAAGAGAGCTTGCCCCTTTTTCACCAAAAGATAAATCTGAGTAGAGCTGCAAAACCTGTTTATAAAATGAAAAAGAAAAGAAAAGAACCCAAAATAAAACTACAAAAAAATAAAAAAAAATAAACAAACGTTTGTTATATTTTGAAATTAAACAATCATAAAAACTCATTCTTATGACACATGAAAAAATGTTCAGACACCCTCAGATACATTTTAAACCCTAGACTATACAAGCCTGTATGAGTCATTTCTTTTATTGTGGAAAATTTATTACACCAGTATTCCACTTGGGAAAATGTGCATCCCGATTAATTATAAATTAACAAACAAACTAAGGTACTTCATTAGAGATATCATTCTAACTTACTGATTTTTTTTGTGATAAAGAAATATTTCTTCTTTTACTCCATTTAATATATATATATATACTTTGTATATATATTATCAGTGGCAAATCTTTAATTCTAATTCTCATTTTTATGAGCACGCCTTCTTGTATTTTTTTCATGATGATTTATTTTGATGAATATTAACCCAACAGTATGGCTCCCTCATTGCAACTTGCCTCAAATATGTTAAAAATGTCAAATGTACTGGTGAATTTCCAAGAAAAATGATACTGTGCGCAAAATGGTTAACAGGCGGACAAAGTACTAGCAAAAACTAATCAATCTGTTTGGCTCTTTAAATTAAAAATATCCTTCAACCACAAAATGTTTACAGGCATACAGACACAGATGGGTATATATTATGTACCATTTTGTGAAAAAAATAAAAATAAAATCCCCACAAAAGTAAACTAAAATAACTTGAAATTGACAAAAGTAAAACAGAAAAATCTCAAATCAACTAATGAAAGTTGTTTTTTGAATTAAAGAAAGAGACCTTGACAACAAAAGGATGGTTCCCCTGGAAAAGGGTATCTTGGATCTGTGCAGGGTACAATGAAATCTCAAGACTATCAAGGCACTCTGGAGCCGAACATGCTGCCCAGTTCAGAAAGCTTGATCTCAGTCTCAGGTCCTCTGACAGAATAATGACCCATGCAGCTAGAAACACCCAAGAATGGCTCAAAAACATTGGACTGTTCTGCTGGAGGACTCAGTCTTAAATCTTGTTGAACATCTGTGGAGGAGCTAAAAGATGCAGCTTAGCCTTCAAACCTGAGAGCTGCAGCTGTTTACTCATGAGGAGCGGATCAAAATCTGCGTGGACAGGTGTAGAAGTCTCAGAGCGTCACAGAAGTCTCTTGATTACCTCAAAAAGTTGTTGCAAAATTCTAGCTACCATCCTTTTCACCGTTTCATTAGTTTGTTTTATTCAATTATAAAATCATTATGTTGAACCACAATTTAAAAACAATGACTGATTCTCATCAGTTGATTTGCTGTTATTTATTATTATTTTGTGTTGGTAATTATTTTTAATTTATTTCAGAGACCATTGTGGGTTTTTCTTTCTTTAATGGTACAAACAATTGTTTCGGCATTTCTGCGTGCAGAGAGGAGCTAAAACAAGCCTTTCTTGTTAAGGTGATAAATACAATACATCCCACGTTGTTTTTGGTCAAAGCTGGCGAGAGCTGCTGCAGAGGGACCACAGGGCTGCATATGGCCCCAGAGCCACCGGTTGCAGACCCCTGGTTTAGACGATGATAAATCTGTGTGTGCATTTGTGCAGAAAAATAGGAAAAAAGATGGGACTGGTTTAATGTCTAAGGTTTCCCAAGCTGAGAATTCCCTAGAAAGGAAACTTAATCCAGAGGCCTTCTCTGACTGGACAAATAGACAGTAAATTAGTTTTGCATGACAGCTTATTAATAATAATAATAAAAAATGTGTACACAAAAGATTATTAATGCATCGAGCAGAGGGATGGATGGATCTCTGATGGAAATGAGGACACATTCTGTCGTTATTCGTATCTGCACTTCTCTAATGCACAGGAGAGCCTGCTAACCGGAGCAGCACAGCAATAAAACAAAGGGGTGGGTTGGGTGGTGGGGGGTAACAAAAAGTGAAGGGGGCACATTAGGATAGGACAGCTGGAGAACACTTCATTTTCTGCTAAAATCTTAGCGACTCTTGTGGTCAGATGGTCTGTCTTGCTCAGCAGCAGAACAAGGAAGGTGTCAAGCAAAACTTTGGGAAACCATCGCTGTACACGCTTGAAGTGGATTCACTCCCCCCTCCACATTTAAACCCTGTTAACAGGTGAATAATCTCCTGGAAACTTATTGGTTTTTTGATGTTGAATGTGAAAATGTTACGTGTGAACATGGCAATGCTGTGATCACAATAGATGTTGAGACGGAAAAAAAACAATGAATTAGCTGTGCCCTGCCAGGTCACTTATTTTTATACTTCAATGACACCTGCATGCGTGCAGGTACTTCAGCCTCGAGCGTGAAAACAGTTACAGGTTCAATAACTGTAAAATGTGAGAAATGTGTCTCCGCTGACCTGAGACCCTCGGCTAACTTGCGGCACATGTACGTTCTGTATCAGAAGCTCTGAAAACTGGAGAGTGAGGAGCACAAACAGCACTCTGCTATCCCCCATTGCTGCTGTTGTTTATCTACTCATAAAAGCACAGAAAATCTATTGACTGTATCCATTTTTAGAGTGCATGTACAATTTCACACCGACGCTACGTTTTTTTTCTCCTAAACCTCCAGATCCAAACCTTTAAACCTTCTGAGACCTGGAATAGTTGCAGGTCAGTTGTGTGATCATCTGCAAAGAAATAATCTGAAGAGTTTCAGTCAGGGTTTAGAGCTCATCATAGCACAGAAACAGCACTAGTAGAAGTCACTGATGATATTCTCATGGCCTCTGACAATGGACAAGTGTCTACACTGGTCCTGTTAGACCTCAGTGCTGCATTTGATACAGTTGATCACAATATTCTATTACAGTGACTTGAATATGATATTGGGATTACAGGAACGGCTCTAAATTGGTTTAAATCATATTTATCTGATAGATTCCAATTTGTAAAGGTAAATAATGAATCTTCATCATACACCAAAATTAGTCATGGAGTTCCTCAGGGTTCAGTGCTTGGACAAATACTCGTTACCTTATATGCTTCCTACATCTACGGCTAACAGTTAACAGTTATCTTACAGTCAGACGGTGACTGAAGAGGTGATAGAAGGGAAATGGGCCCACCTGAGATTCTCCTCCCGTGAGACGTGTTCTCCGGTACCAGCCTGACCCGAACCCCTATTCTCTTTTGTCTGACCCAGTTCTGCCCGGCTCCTCCATCCATCCCAGTCCTGACCGTTATAAACATGTCGGTGCTGCAGCGGATGAAAGTGAGGAATGAACGACACAGCAAAACGTTCACACAGCGGGAATACGTCCAGAAAACACAGAGGCCGGCAAATTCTGGATTCTAAAATTGTTGGTGTCAGAAAAGACCAGTTTCTATTGTGCACACCAATGGCCGAAAGTCAACAGCTAAAAAGAGCATTGTGTAAACGGGGCCTAAAGATACTCGTCTACACCTCTTCTCTCGTCTCCTTCCATTAATATCCCCCACACGCCACCTTCTTCTTCTTCCCTGCATTCCTCCTGTCAGAGGGGCTGACAGATGCTCATCATCAGCAGGTACTCCAGCCCAGGTGGATCAGGTTTCCCTCTCGCAGAAGGATTGTGCTGCATTTGCATTTTTATAACTTTGTGCTTTCTACTTGGAGCTTTCAAATGCCTGTCTGGTGTTGGACCAGGTCATACAAACAAACCATCCTCAGGTGGCACCACCAAGTCACTCCTCTCGTAGTTTAAATAAAAATGTGTTTACATGTAAGACTTAACTTGCAGTTCAAAACCCTCAATTTTTAAAATTATTTTATTGATTAGGGCAGCACAGTAGCTCAGTTGGTAGAGATGTAGCCTCTCAGCGAGAAGATCGCCAGTTCAAATCCTGACCGAGGGGCCTTTCTGGGTGGAGTTTACTTGTTTTCTCCGTGCTGTGTGGGTTTACTCCAGGTACTCCAGTTTCCTCCCACAGACCAAAAACATGCATGTTAGACTGATTGGTAACTCTAAATTGTCCCTAGATGTGAGTGAGAGAGTGAATGGTTGTTTGTCTCATTTGTCTCTATGTGTCCCTATGATGGACAGGAGACCTGTCCAGGGTGTCCCTCGCTTCTCGCACATTGATGGCTAGACATGAGCATCAGTGACCCCCACGACCTGAAAAGGAAGAAGCATGACGGATGGATTGATTTATTGATTAGAATTTTGTCACATTTCAGTAACAAAGGGGAAGACGAGCACACTGGTATGAGTGGCTCTATTTGTTTTCACTCGTCCTTCATGGTGGCGAACGATTTGGGAATTAAAGCAAATCATGAATGACTGAGCAAATTTTTAGAGTTTGATTAAAAGTTGCTGCCACCGATAATCTTTTTTTTTTTTTTTTAGCAAACACAAAAATGGCTATAACTCGGTAACTTTTGCAAATATTGAACTAAAATCTGGCGCGTCAGTAGCTGAGAGTCATCCTGAAACAGACATTTTGATTGATAATTGATTGTTTAAATCTTTGCTGTTCAAGGCAGTGGGCAAAATGCCTCTCTTTAAAAATGCTACTTTCAAATTTATATACCTTGTCAGTAACGTTTTATAAAAGTACTGTATACTTAAAGCAAAGGTCAGATTATTTGACGAGGGATTATGTGGAAAACATTCAAATGCTTTCCACTTTGCTTTTGAATGCCTCAGTTTGGAAAAATAGTTAAATTATGATTGGATGGACTAGTTAACAGCTAGTTCAATCAGGGCAAAGAACAAAGTGAATTGCAGTTATTGTAACAATCAATTCCAATCTCATAATTTTTTTAATAGTTAAAGCCCCCAGTATACTCCCGCGTACGTCTGTTCGCGCGTACGTACGCTAAGGGTTCAGACTTCATACTCAAGCGTCCACCCTGAGCGGCTGCAGAGCAGCTTCGCAGACAAGGGGCGTTTACCTTGGGACAAATTGAGGTCGCCGATTGGTCATTTGCTGACACGCCTACTGGATTGATTGACAGGTCGAAAAAAAAAAGAGAGTTGGCAGCCCCAGACGCAGCGGTGTTCTGTGTTTATATGTTGTTAATAAAATGTTAAAAAAAAAATATTAAAAATCAGGGAGAGCTGGCTGTGCAGCCCACACATCAGACCAGCCCAACAGGAAATCTACAGACCCTCCCACAGCCACGCTGTGACTGATTTTAATTCATTCGTGACAAATTCCTTCATTTCTTACAATTTCAGTCATGGCATCAACGGAGGAGGAAGAGATCACTGCCTCTTGGCAAAGAAAGCAAAAGAAAAGGCCAGATCAGGGATGAAGAAGGGGAATTTAATACATTCGTGTCGCATACAAAACAGTCCGTCGCTGGGCAGTTTATTGCGTACGCGGTCATAAAAAGTGAACTTGGCACGGACATGCCCTGCGGGGGTACGCACGCACCTCCGCGTACGTACATGCGTACCTCCGCGTATGGACGTACGCGGGAGTATACTTGGGGCTTTAGAAAATACAGTTTTAAAACCGTCACAGCACCTTTGGTTTTACATTACACATTCATTTAAATGAACTTCTGTGGTCGTTTTCACAAATAGCAGCTAGCTGTAGCACTTCTGGTGCAGCTTGGGATACTTCTGTCATTCATTCAACCTTTATTTATACAAGCTAATCCCATTGAGCCTCAGGGACTCATTTACAAGAGAGACCTGAAGAGAGAGACCTGTCAAAAAATATAAAAATATTTCTGCAAGTATAACTATGTAATGTGAAATCAGTGGTGGTGTAAACATTTATAAAATGACATTCTCATTCACTGCTTTCAAAATTTCAAGCTTGGAGTCTTTAACACAGCAGCACACCCCTTTGTAACTGTCGTTTATATATCTATCTGCAACAGGTAAAATAGTCACTGTTCAACTACTTGTCATAGAAATACATTTCTATTAGTTTAAAATAGGTACGAGATGATTCCAACCTTGGAATTTAATTCCATTAAATAGATAATGATCTGATCTCTGAAAACTTTCAAGCAATTTTTTGTGCGGTAATTGTTCTGTCTTGAAGTGCTCTTATTAATGTGTTTGTGTGTTTTTCTGACAGATGTGGACGAGTGCTCTGAAGGCAACGGTGGATGTCAGCAGATTTGTGTCAACATGATGGGCAGCTATGAGTGCCGCTGCAGAGAAGGATTCCTCCTGAGTGACAACCAGCATACATGCATCCAAAGGCCTAAAGGTTACTACCCCCTCCACACACACACACACACACACACACACACACACACACACACACACACACACACACACACAGTAGATGAGTCAGGGAGATTATAGACTTTGAGGCTCATATTTCAGATAGTATTTAGATGATGATGCTGTCAGATGTTTATGCAGCATCTCCATTAATTATAACTTCTGTAGATTTAAATGAGTGATGGGATCAGCCCTAACAGGCCCAAACGAAAGATGAAAAAAGTCAAGTCTCCTGTCTTGAAAGGAATAAGAAGAGAAAGGCACAGGGATAAATCACTTTTTGTTTTCTACCCAGCATTTCAAATTGAACCAATCTAGCACTTGGCAGCATTTTAAGGTATCTGTGGAATGAGAGTGGCCTGCGGCAGACTGCGAACAGTGAAAACAATTAAAGGTGTAGCCCCGGGCAGACACACCTCTTGTTTATAGAGCGTTCCTATGAGATGGGGATGTGACAGGAAAAAGAGCCAGTCTGCTCTGTGGCTTACTCACCACACACAGCAGCACCACACACACACGTTTCTAATGTCAAACTAAGCTCCCAGGACGTCTCTTGATGCATGCATCTTACAGGTATCTCCAGTGTCTGAGCTATTTTGCTGCATTCTTTACAAACCTGTTCCATTATGAGTGTGTTAGGTATCTTCTTGTTCCTGTAGACAGGTATGGGTTTATCTGATACAAAGATCTTCTGTTGATTTGACCAGACTTTTTAACATGTAAACACAAATACAAACTTCAAGGGCATTTCAAATAATTTATGAATAAATCACTCTCCTATCTACAAATTTCTATTTTTTTAGACAAGAGCATTGTTTTTCCTACTCTTATCTGTCAGAATGAAAATTAATTTAATTTAAAATGATATTCTTTTGACAAAAATTATATTTTATGGCCTCAGTTAAAATTGTGTTGGGGAAAAAGTTTTAGATATCTAAATAAATCTTTAAATGTTGAAATGCTTGATGCAACATTGAATGGCTAAACTTTTCTTCTACTGAAGATGTTCACGATTCAGTTATATATATATATATATATATATATATATACACACACACAGAGTATATAGTATGTCCTGAAGGGCTTTCTTAATGTCCATCCATCCATTATCTTTACCCGCTTATTCCTTTTGGGGTCACGGGGGTCGCTGGTGCCCATGTCCAGCAATCATTGTGCGAGAGGCGGGGTACACCCTGGACAGGTCGCAAATCCATCACAGGGACACATAGAGACAAACGAGACAAATAGAGACTCTCACTCACACCTAGGGACAATTCAGAGTTACCAATAAGACTAACATGCATGTTTTTGGTCTATGGGAGGAAACAGGAGGACCCGAAGAAAACCCACATATGCACGGAGAGAACATGAAAACTCCACCCAGAAAGGCCTCCGGACCGGGATTTGAACCGGGGACCTGCTCGCTGAGAGACAGCAGCTTTACCAGTTGCGCCACCGTGCTGCCATAGATGGATTCTGAAATGAACATGTTTTATTCTAGGTAGATTAAATGTTCCTTTTGACCAGGAACCACTGAGTTATGAGTACCATATTTTTTAGCTTATAAGTCACAGTTTTTGCATAACTTGCCCTGCAACTTGCAGCCCAAAGCGACGTATTTATGTTTTTTTCCCATATTTATAAACCAATTTTTGGCTGCGATATGACCATTTTCATTCATTCTGACTAAAAAAAAATCGAACACTACCATTTTCAGCCACTAGATGGCACTCAAGTAGTATGGCATGCCATTGTATTATGTAATAGGTAAAAGTGGCTATTAATGACACAATTGGCTTGCCATAGCCTGCCACCATCATTTGCCTGGAGCAACCGGAACAGCTTCCTTTTGCTGTGCCGCCTCGGCGAAATTCAGCTGATTTGACCGTCAAAGTGCATTTATTAAGTAAAAGTTCAACTGAGACACACCTTAACTATAAAATCTAGCTAACAAACGTTTTTAGGTGTTTATCTTGTTTAATTTCTAAGAAACATGCAGAGGCTCGTCCCTCTGTGCATTCCTACTTCCGCGTATCGGCTTTTGAAATACAGTTGATTTGACCGTCAAAATGCATTTATTAAACAAAAGTTAGACTGAGACACACCTTTACTATAATTTTGAGCAAACAAATAATTGTTTTTAAGTGTTAATCTTGTTAAATTCTTGTTAAAGTCCTCCCGTGCATGCTCCCGCAGCCGCCATTTGGCAGCCCATCGATTTTTGGCACAACACTGGCCCACATTTCCGGGTTCAGCCCACATTTCCTGGTTGTCAGCGGTGACGTGTAACAAACATGACGTGTCAGTGATGGCACATAATGGATGTGACGTATACAGTGAAGCAACATATTTATGGATTTTTCCACTTTATTAGATATATTTGGACTAATGTGACTTATAGGGCTGTGCAACGTGTACGGCGGAAAATATGGTAGTAGCTTAGAAGAACCTATGTAACTAATCAACGAGAAATCAGCTTGCCATTATAACAGAGTTATGGAAAGTCAGAGTCTTGTTTTCAGAAAAGTATGCATCAATGTTCTCATCATCCATAGCTTGGTTTGGTAAATTAGTATCTCACTGTGCTGTGACTGTTCAGGACAAAATGTCACTGGCATTCAGTTTTCAAATGTTTACAAGGGTTTTCAATTTTCTCACATCTCTGTCACTATGGTGTCACAGGGGATTTTTAACATGTTCAAAAAATTTGAGCAGACATTTTCTCTCAAAACAGTCTTCAGAGTTGTTGCAGGTGTCTGGAGCACTCCTCAAACACTGAGTTCAAACAATCAATTTAGTTGCCATGACTCAGAAAGTGTAAGAACTGTGAAACAACTTTGTGAAGGCTTGGTGACTGATGGAACCAAACTGTGAATGATTAGAAACAGCACAGAGAGCCAGACAGTGTAGGCCCCTTGTGACCTGGCAACAACAAGGAGATCTGCTGCAGCCTTCAGCAGGTCAGCCTGGTCCTCATCCAGGTTGGAGCCCTCCTCCAGCAGCTTCTGCACTTCTACTCCAAGGTCCATACTACCTGATGTCTCGTTACAAAAAGACTGCTTGAATGAGGAGAAGCCTTGTATTAGCATGATCCCAACATGTCGTCACATAACTATAACACCTCTGTTGCACGATATAACTGGGATTGTCAAGCAGGAATTGCAAGAGTCAAAATCTGCCAGTTTTGTCACATGAATGAGACGTGGCTATCTCAAGACACCATGTAACAGTGGTGAGGTAGTCATCTCATACGCCAGATGATTGTATACCCATATATTGTCAGGTGTTTATGAAACTCTTACAACAGTCATACAACATTCATCCACATATGTGCCAGTTCAGTAGGATTTCAAGTGAACATCGCCTCAAAACCACAACATTTTACATTTTTCACACATTATGTCCTTTCACTACACCATTCTATGGATCTTTTTACAGCTGAGACATTTAACCAGTTCAGATTTCATTTGTTTGCATTTTGGGCTCAAAATAAATAATTTGCTTCTTGTGTTATTTTGTGGTGAATTGCTGCTCTGAACGACATCCTTAAGAACCAACACTGTCTCTATAAAGCCAGACTGAGAGAACAGATGTTCACTTAGTCACAAAACAGATTAATTGAAGGAGTAATTATCCATCTGTCTATAGATCTATCAGCCTCTTATAGATCTTTAAAGTTTGATTTTCGAACGTGTTGAAATATGCCACAGCTCTTTGCATTAAGAAACCTACATGACTGAACGTCCTCATCTCTGCCTCTGTCATTTGTTCCTTTAAACACTCGAACCAGGATTCATTAGACAGATGTTTCTGAGTAACGTAGATGGTGAAATAAGAATCTGAGAAGTTTAATTTATGAGAGCCGTCTGGCCCAGTGAACTGTCAATGTTTACATTTCATAACATTTCTTGAGTGAAGTCCAAAACTAGACAATGAGTTTTTCCAAGTTCTACTATCATAAAATAAACTTATTTTGGGCAATGTTCTCTGTGATTACCTCTCTCATCCTTGTAATTTCTTTTCTTGGTGAATGTCCCCGGTTCCTGTTAATATTTCATTTCAATATTCATTTTGTCATTATTTCTTCCAGATGTGACACTTTGAGATTAAAGCTGCCATAAATCTGCAAACTTCCCTCACTCATCACACATGCGTCTTTTTACTGTTTCTGTATTTGTGGGAGAAAAACGAACAGAACCACTCGTCTGTTTATTATTATTACCATATTTATTACAGCAGTGTGGGCCTGAAGGATAATGGAAGTGGTTAGGAAGTGACTTTGCTGAGTTTTGGGGCAAAAACAGCCTTTCAGAACTGCTGCAACTATCAAAAATCAAGAGTTGAGGAAATAAGTTTGAATTCAGGACAGAGTCATTCTAAATGCAACCTTGCCAGCCCAGCTCTTAAAAAAGCAAAGCCTGGAGTGCAGTTTTCTCATGAGGTTTATTGTTGTCATTAAAAACACATCAGCTTTCCATTTCTTCCATTATTAGGTCAGGTGTTCTTTGGGCAACTTCTGCTTGTCTATCTGGGTACAGCAGAGAGCAGGTCATTGAAACCGCCTGCCGCTGCCATTCTGTTTCCCCCGCTGGTAACCGAAGCTTTGCTAGGGGGGAGCTTGTGCCAATTAGGCAGCAAAGGTCTCTCAGCCTCTCGGTTAATGACAAGGCTGCTGCTGGCCCATCTCTTATTATACCTGCCCCTTCCCCCTTCAGCAAGAGTAACTTTGGCCAAATGAGTTTCTCCATCATGTAGCTGGCCAAAATGTAACAGTTCATTTATTCCCCTCGAACATCTCCTCCAGCCTGGAATTGAAGTGTTTCAGGCTAGTCACGTTGCTTAGTGGTTTAAGGGAATGCCATTTAGATGAAGAAAAGTTCCACTCCTTTACTTCTGATTCATTTTTTTATTATTTTGGAGGAAGACGGGGACAAATGTGCAAGAGATTGGATCCAGCAAGGTGGAATTCAGACATTTTAATTTCAGCCATCAGCCCACACATTCATGCTGTCAGTTCTGTTCAGTTTTGAAAATCGAGTTGGGCAATTACTTGGGGTGTGCACTGACGGGTGGGTATACAAGTCACCTACTGTAGTTTATGTCGTCGGAAATGATGCACGGGTCAGGCGCATCATTAAAACCACATGTTTTCTTGTTGTAAAGGTCCTCGCAGGCAGCTGACGAACCTCTGACCCTTTACGGCTGACAGGACCTCAGCAGGGGGAGTCATTTGGTATCTGGTTCTGGGCTTTGGATTCTCAAGGTTTATGTGGATTGTGGCATTTTTACAGATTGGGTTCATATTCACATTTGTATTTAGAGCATTTTATGGCAGGTTCAACTGAAGGCTCTTTGCCTGATTATTACTAGCTGCAGAATGCAAAATGGTAATAAAAGCCAATTGCTTGATGGCTGCTACAGCCCATTGACTTGGGCGAACAGAACACTAAAAATAACTTACTCCGTTTTAGAGATACTGAGCAAAGGTTTGGGGTGGTAGCAGCAGAGCATTATCCACAACACATACTCTGAGCACTAAACTCTGTGTGAGAAAATGGTCAAAAATGTTGTCATGAACTTTAGGCAACAACTCTGTTGGTCGGTTTTTAAAATGTCTCATGAACTACTGGATGAATTTTATTGAAGCCTTCAAAAAGTAATTACTGGATGTACATCTGCAACTTATTACCTTTTGGACCCAACCTGATTCAAGATGGATGTCACAGTTAGTTGACCTCAGAAAACAAAACAAAACAAAAAGTCAATAATTTAATCAGTTTTACAGCTATTGAGCTGAGTTGTGCTGTGGTAGTACATTGGTGCTTGAAAGTGTGAAAGTTTGTGTTTGTGAGTGGTAAAATGTGAACCTCTAGGATTATCAGTTAATTTGAAGGTGAAATTAGAGTCAGGTGTTTTCAATCAATGAGATGATGATCAGGTGTGAGTGGACACCCTGTTTGATTTAAAGAACAGGATCTATCAAAGTCTGCTCTTCACAACATGTTTGTGGAAGTGTATCATGGCAGGAACAAAGGAGATTTCTGAGGACCTCAGAAAAAGCATTGTTGATGCTCATCAGGCTGGAAAATGTTACAAAACATCTGTAAAGAGTTTGGACTCCACCAATCCACATTCAGACAGATTGTGAACAAACAGAGGAAATTCAAGACCATTGTTACCCTTCCCAGGAGTGGTGGACCAACAAAGATCACTCCAAGGCATGGAATAGTCAACGATGTCACAAAGGACCCCAGGGTAACTTCTCAGCACCTGAAGGCCTCTTTCACAACAATGGTGTGCATGGCAGGGTTGAAGGAGGAAGCCACTACTCTCCAAGAAGAACATTGCTGCTCGTCTGCAGTTTGCTAAAGATCAGAAGACTGTTGGAAGAATGTTTTGTGGACAGATGAGACCAAAATAGAACTTTCTGGTTTAAACAAAAAGTGTAATGTTTGGAGAACATTCCTGCATAAGAACCTTATCCCATCTGTGAAACATGGTGGAGGTAGTATCATGGTTTGGGCCTGTGTTGCTGCATCTGGGCCATGACGGCTTGTCATCATTGATGAACAATGAATTCTGAATTATATCAGAGCATTGTAAAGGAAAATGTCAGAACATCTGTCCATGAACTGAACCTCAAGAGAAGGTGGGTCATGCAGCAACACAATGACCCTCAGCACACAAGTCGTTCTACCAAAGAATGGTCAAGAAGAATAAAGTTCATTTTTTGGAATGACCAAGTCAAAATCCTGACCTTAATCTAATCCTGATGTTGTGGAAGGACCTCAAGCAGCAGTTAATGTTATGAAACCACCAACATCCAGAGTTGAAGCTGTTCTTTACGGAGGAATGGGCTAAAATTCCTCCAAGCCAATGTGCAGGCCTGATGGGGATCACACCAGATGCAGAGAGCAAAGGTTCACATACTTTTGCCACTTACAAATATGTAATATTGGATCATTTTCCTCAATAAATAAATGACCAACTACCGTATTTTCCGCCGTACACGTTGCTCCGCCCTATAAGTCGCATCAGTCCATATTCGTCTAATAAAGTAGACAAATCCTTAAATAAGTTGGTTTGCTGTATACGTCACATCTATATGTGTCACCGCTGACAACCTGGAAATGTGGGCCAGTGTTGTGCCAAAAATCGATGGGCTGACAAATGGCGGCCGCGGGAACGTGCACGGGAGGACTTGTTAACAAGAATTTTACCAGATTAGCACTTAAAAACAATTATTTGTTTGCTCGAAATTATAGTAAATGTGTGCCTCAGTCTAACGTTTGCTTAATAAATGCACTTTAATGGTCAAATCAGCTTTATTTCAACAGCCGATACGCAGAAGTAAGCGTGTGCACGCGACGAGTCGCTGTGCAGATTTAACAAGATAAACGCCTAAAAACAATTACTTGTTTGCTTGAAATTATAGCAAAGATGAGTCTCAGTCTAACATTTGCTTAATAAATGCATTTTAATGGTCAAATCAGCTGAATTTCAAAAATAGTTTTACTGCCTCGATGCTCCGGGAGCGCGAAGAGAGAGGAAAAAGGAAGGAGGAATGCTGCTTGTTTCTTGGAAATTTCACAAGAAAAGCACCTAAACAATTATTTGTTTGCTTGAAATTATAGCAAAGGTGTGTCTCAGTTTAACATTTGCTTAATTAATGCATTTTAATGGTCAAATTAGCTGCATTTCGCCGGAGCACTGCAGCTGGTTTGATGGTCGGTCCAAGCAGTGTGCAGGACGAAGGTGGGGCGACTGTGGCAAGCCAATTGTATCATTAATAGCTGGTGAAGATTCTCAGTCTTCCAGGACATGGTAAATTTAAAAAAGTTCAAGAAAAAACAATAAAGTATAAAGTATAATAGAAAAAGTCCAGTTGTTTTTATCTTGAACTTTTTTGAATTTGTCATTATAGCCACGTTTACCTATTACATGATACAACAGCATTCCATATACCTACTACTACTCTGCTGCCATCAAGTGGCTGAAAGTGGTACTGCCTTTTTTTTTCAGGCAGAATTAATGAAAACTGTCATATCTCAGCCAAAAATGGATTTATCAATATTGGAAAAAATCAATAAATATGTCACTTTGACCTATAAGTCGCAGGGCATGTAAATTATGCAAAAATGTGTGATTTATAGAGCGGAAAATACGGTATAAAATTTCTGTGCAGCACGGTGGCGCATCCGGTAGAGCTGCTGCCGCTCAGCAAAGAGGTCCCCAGTTCAAATCCTGGTCCAGGGACCTTTCTGGGTGGAGTTTGCATGTTCTGTCCGTGCATGCGTGGGTTTTCTCCAGGTACTCCAGTTTCCTCCCACAGACCAAAAACATGCTGATTAGTAACTCTAAAAATTGTCTCTAGGTGTGAGTGAGAGAGTGACTGATTGTCTCGTTTGTCTCTATGTGTCCCTGTGATGGACTTGTGACCTGTCCAGGGTGTACCCCACCCCTCGCACAGTGACTGCTGGACATGAGCACCGGCGACCTCCATGACCCAAAATGGAAGAAGAGGGTAAAAGATGATGGATGGATGGATAATATTTCTGTCTCCTTTGTTTAACTGGGTTCTCTTTGTCTCCTTTAAGGACTTGTGTGGAAATCTGATTATGTTTTTGGTCATGTTTATGTAGAAATATAGAAAATTGTAAAGACTTCACAAACTTTCAAGCACCTCTGTAGTTGAGAGTAATCCTCAACAACTACTCTGAGAGGAATGATCTTGAGAGATCTTGCAATATCATATGTGGTTGTGCATAACAATAACAAGGTTCGATCAATACACAACCGTTCCTTCTCATAAGAAGATGTCATTAAAAAAATTTTTTTTTTCATTTACCCTATATTTATCCAGGTAGTCTCATTGAGTCACGAGAACTCATTTTCAAGAGAGTCATGTTTAGGGAGCAGATGGTGGGGGTTAAGGGCTTTGCTCAGGGGGCCAGAGTGGGGCGAATGAGGGTGGAGGCAGGTGTGGGTATTTCACCTTTTCCACCCACATTTTGATATTGACGGTACTGGGAGTTGAACCAGCAACTTTCCGATCACAGGCCCACCTTCTAACCTCTGCGCCACCACTCCCCCATGTCAGTTTTATACGCTGGTGTTAAAGGCAGCAAGTGATGTGCATTCCTTCAAGAAATGCTATGCCTTTAATATCTGATCTGTGTTTTAGTCAGAGTCAGAGAGTCAGAGATTCTTTATTGTTATTCGCACCTCATGTGGTACATGTGGTGGAGCGAAATTAAGTACACAGGGTCCCAGTTACATCCAACAATAAAATGTATAAGAAAAACAGTAATAACATCTAAGATATGAACTAAGAAAAACATCAACTAAATATACACTAAGCACTCATAACATAAAAGGTTTAGGTTGCAATGGGTGTATTTTTCATGTGAGAGAGGAAAGACAGCAATCCATTTGTCTTTGCTACAAAATCTTTCTAATTAGAATATTGCAAAAATAAAAAACCTAACCAAGCTTGTGGGATTATTATTATTTTTTTGTACCTGTCTGTTGTTTTGACAGTCAAACAGCCATAGAGCAAAACCCATTGTTAGGCAGTGTAGCTAAAGGAGCAACCTGAGATTTACCAATAAGTTTGATTCAGATTCCAACTTTATAACAGAGCTGATTGGTATGGCGCACATGTGGCTGAAACTGTGAGGAAAGCTGCGGAATAGCAACAAAAAGTCTGTAATGTAATCGAGGTAGTGTGAACTTTGGAAGCTTTTAAAACTCATTGCAGGAAAGAAATTGATTACATGAGCCTCAGGGCTTTAACTGTCAGCTCTTGTTGCTGCAGAAATCTTTAACAGGCCATTGCATTTAAGTTTTTTAAGTCCAAATGAGTTTGCAGTCGAGAAGGAAGTCTGTGACATGAACTAGATATTTCATCAACAGTAAAGTGTTCAAAATATATCCCACTGTTATACTGTGACCAGAGTATTAATTTATTTGTTATTATCGCTTATTAATGCTTATTAGTGCTTATGACTGTGGATGAACGTGTTGCTCATTTTGTACAGTAGAGCCTTTCTCTTTACAAATTAAAAGCCTCACATTCCTTGAGAGAAGGCATATCACCCTCAACCTTTCACCTTGAAGTAACATTTTGGGCAATCTCACCTCAGAGTATGTGTTGTGAATGACTCTCAGCTCCTACCACATCAAACAAACAGGCTCAATATCTGTAAATCTGAGCGAGTTTTGTCCATTTTTGTGTTGACTAAAATTAAGTTGCTGCACTGGCCATCTTGATTTGTACTGACTTCAAAAATTGAATCTATTACAGATGTTTCATCAAAGTTCATGATCAATAATTCAGGTGTAAAAGTCCAACAAAGTTCAGTTAGGTCATCTGGATGGTTTCTTTCTTTGTTGAGACGTTTTGTCCTTCATCCAAAGGACTTCATCAGTCAGAGGAGCAACAACAAACTTTGATGCTTTGAACCAGTTTGACTATGGCTGCCTCAGTGGAGTCGACGGAGGAGAGAGCGGACTCCAGAAACCATCTTATCACCAGCAAACTGGTTGGTCCACTATGGGAGTGTGTGCTGCTTGTGGGACTCAGTTTGTTGTGGCTCCTCGGACTGATGAAGTCCTTTGGATGAAGGACGAAACGTCTCAACAAAAACTGAAACTGTCCAGATGACCTGGCTGAAGTTTGTTGTATTTCAGTTGTTCATCAATTGATTACTTTCTGAGAATTCACTCAAAATGAGGTTTTCTAATAAAATAGGTTATCATGCACAACAGTAGACATGGAACATGAAGTGTGGAGAAAGAGGTAAACGTTGTCGCCCATGCTAGGCTGGCAACTAGACAAACAAGGGCTACTTTATTGTTTTTTAAACTTATAAAATAACTCTTTATCAAAAATGACATATCAGCATGAAAAGTTTTACATTTGTCATTAATGAACATCATCATTGTGACACAGTTTGTTTTAGTTTGTTGCTGCTTTCTCAACTGAACACCGTTCATGTTTCTCCACAAATGTATGTGTGCTGGGATAGATGGATTCTGTTGAGGCCTTTAAATGTAACAGCCCACCAGGTGTTGAGTAAACCATTGCACTGAGTAGACACCCAATTTGTGTAGTAATACAAAGGTTGTTTGGTCGGGAAAACGGGAACAATATAAACAAATGATGTTAATCAAAAGTGTAGGATTAGCTAATGTAGTGTTCCTTCACATGATAAAGTTTAATAAGCCTGAAAAACAATAAACAACAGGCCCTTATATGGCCAGACATTCTCCATGCTCGATGACACCCTACTAACTATAGATAACTGTGGTAAATCATCTCCTCAAAAATGACCAGACTGTCCCTTTAAGCAAAGATCTGGCACGTGTAGTGTTAAAAGTAGATGTTGGGAATTCCATCCATCCATCCATCCATCCATCCATCCATCCATCCATCCATCCATCCATCCATCCATCCATCCATCCATCCATCCATCCATCCATCCATCCATCCATCCATCCATCCATCCATCCATCCTTTATCTTTAACCTGCTTCTTTCTTTTTTGGGTTGCGACGGTCACTGGTGCACATTGTGCAAGAGGTGGGGTACACTTTGGACAGGTCTCCAGTCCATCACAGGGACACATAGAGACAAACGAGACAAACAACCATTCACTCTCTCACTCACACCTAGAGACAATTTAGAGTTAACAATCAGCCTAACATGCATGTTTTTGGTCTGTGGAGGAAACTGGAGTACCCGGAGAAAACATGCATGCATGGAGAGAACATGCAATCTCCACCCAGAAAGGTCTCCAGGTCGGGATTTGAACCGAGGTGACCTGCTGAAAGGCGTCAGCTCTACCAACTGAGCCACCGTGCTGCAAGTTGAGAATGATGTTTAGCTTTTACCGCACCAAAGTTTCACTCAACATTTGTAAAATTGAGTAAGTTATTTAGTGTTTCGTAAAATGGGTTGTCTGTGGTCGCCATTTTGAACTGTACTGACTCTACAAGTTCTTCATACACATCCACTGATTACTTTCTGGAAGTTTCATTTAAAATAGTGGCTCAAGACAAACCAATACACCCCCCCCCCCAACCCCATACATGCAGGCAGAACCCTTTCGACAGCAGGTGATAAATATTAGCCAGTGAAAACCTCTTCTTAAGCTTACAAACTTCCATTAACCTCCTAAAGGGAACGTTGCCTCTCACTGCTACAAATCTCTCAACACAATGGACATAATCACACACATACACACACATTTGTGTACAAATACACCACACAGTAATTTCAATTCAGTTTAATCTCGATGAAGGCCCAGTTAGATGCTTGCTTGGTTGTGACATTTAGATGAAGACTGTAGTGAGTAGGACCTCATGAAAAAATAAAATTTCCAGTAAATGTGATCACATCATATCTGTAGCACACAATCACATCAGACTCTCAATTAGTGTTGCTCCAGAGCAGGAGCATTCCTCCCTTGTGAAATCAGACAGTCAGTGAATTCAGTTTCATTGCTTTTTTTTCTTTCTTTCTTATCTTTAAGTTTTAAGTTTCACGTTTTAATATCATGAGGTAATGCTCTGATAAATGGTCCGTTTCGATTACTACAATGACGCCACGTTTGGTGTTTGAGACTGGAAAAAGAAATTATGAGTGGGACAATTTGATTATGGTCATATCTTGCGATGTTGTTTCCAATTGTTCTGAAGCCAGTATGGGTTCTCATCTGTTCCCCCTGTCGGGTGTCAATAAGCTCGCCCTCCTGCCTGCCTGTCTGTTTGTCTGTCTGCGCATTGGCAACAAAATTGTTTTTACAAGTGCAGAAGTTGCTGCTCCATTGCTTTGCAGCCCAACCATATAACCAGCCTTATTTTCTTATTTTAGGCAAGTGGAGCGAAGACTTTGAACTGCACAGACTGAAACATAAGAAACTTTGTTTTTTGTCCCTTTTTGTCTCCTCTGGTTTATTGTTTTCTATGTCTGTCTTCTTTTTTTTAAATAATATTTTGTCTTACCCTGCCTTTCTGTCCAGTCTTTCACAAACCCTATGACCTATGACTATAGCCTCAGTCTTCAGCAAATATACATCAGTGTCTGGAGTTTTAGCAAATGTTTGCAGCCTTGCTGCTAAATTCTTCTCACCTCGTTTGAGATGGGCATCCCTTTTGGGTGTGGGTTTCTTCGAGGCCACCTTTGAGCTGGCTGGACTTGCACGCTGCTGCTGCTGCTTCCTAGCAGAGGGCTGGAGGGTTTTTTTCCACAAACACCTGGTTGTCATGGCTTCAGTCAAAGGAGCAGACTGAGCTCTGCAGAGACAGATACCTGCGGAAACTGCCTCTTGATTTGATTTCTTTGGGCAAAAAAAAGAAGAAATACCACACAGCATTTCATTTTTTGTATGCGTGTATTAAGAAGGTTAGCCGCCAGGTTTTGTTCTGCTTTTCAGTCTTTTGGGTTGCGGGGGGGGAGGAAGGGGGGACGCTGGGCTCCTCTGGGACTGCACACTGAGGTGACCTTGAGAGAATGAGAAGAGCTAAGCAGAGTGGCACATTCCCAGCAGGTGGAGCACAACTGTCTGTGGCACAGATGGGCAGACTCACTGCGTGCAGCATGCATACATTATGTAAATACACTTTTGAGGTAAAGCTCACATTAATGTGCTTTTCATTACATGTAGACTGATACATTGTCTGTGGGTCACACAACAACAGGTGACATGAGTGCCATGAGGTAAACATACATGACATTCTTAAGGGACTGCCAAATATTTTCACAATTATTACCCATTGCCAAAAAGCGAAAGTGGATGATAATATTTTTATCCACGTGTGTGCACCAGTGTTCATGTGCCTCTGTTAGCAAAATATCTCCTGAACCAATTGATGGATTTTAATCAGATTTTCTGAAAGTAATTACGTAATATACAGCTACAATTGGATAGGTTTTGAAGTCCAATTTTAGATGGCTGCCACAGATAATCTACTTTATCCATTACAAAAAGGGGTAAGGCTCAGTCAGTTTTACAGATACTGAAGTGAAATTTCATATAGTCGCAGCTGAGTCATTTACAAAACATCCATCCATCCATCCATCCATCCATGCATCCATCCATCCATCCATCCATCCATCCATCCATCCATCCATCCATCCATCCATCCATCCATCCATCCATCCATCCATCCATCATCTTTACCCATTTTTACCTTTTCTGGATCGCCGTGGTCGCGGGTGCCCATGTCCAGCAGTCACTGTGCGAGAGGTGGGGACACTGGACAGATTGCAAGTCCATCACAGGGACACATACTGTAGAAAGAAATGACAACACATTTTGCATGGAAATACTTTGTATGAATAATGTTATTTTCAAGGTCTGACCAAAACGGCTACACCACCATCTTTTCTCAGACATGATAGGATAATGCTGGTGAAGATTCTCAGTCATCCAGGACATGATGAATTCAAAAAGCGTTCAATACAAAAACAACTGGACTTTATTTGTAACAGAAGACGTTTCGCTCCTCATCCGAGGAGCTTTCTCAATTCAAAGAGCAGAGAGTGAGAGATACAGGTTATAAGGCTGAGTGAGATAAGACACACACACACATAAGACACACACACACACACACACACACACACACACACACACACACACACA
>NC_056508.1:21578184-21605762 GCF_014905685.2 Nematolebias whitei | reverse complement strand
ACACACACACACACACACACACACACACACACACACACACACACACATACTGTATATGTAGATTGGCAGTTCACACCTAAAAAAAACCTGAACACAGATGGTTTGAGAGGGGGGTGAAGGAAGCAATGTATGTAAAAAGAGAAAAGCCGTCTCTTAACAGAGGAGGAGGCCTCCGATTCCCACTTTCAAAAACATACAATGCAACTTTAAAACAGATCCCCAGCCGGTTTTCACACCTGATGGGAACAGAGGGGCCTCGACTGTGAATTAGAGGAACAAAGACCTACTGTTTAGGTTTTTTTTAGGTGTGAACTGCCAATCTACATATACAGTATGTGTGTGTGTGTCTTATGTGTGTGTGTGTCTTATCTCACTCAGCCTTATAACCTATATCTCTCACTCTCTGCTCTTTGAATTGAGAAAGCTCCTCGGATGAGTGAAACGTCTTCTGTTACAAATAAAGTCCAGTTGTTTTTGTATTGAACGCTTTTTGAATGATAGGATAATATACAATATTTAAAGGAATCCTTTAATGTTTTTTAACTTTATGTCTTTAGTTTTTTATCCACAAGCTAACCTGTTTAAATAAAGGTTGAATGAATGATAATACCAGTTCACTAATTCAGACTGGTTTGAAAACCAATAGTGTTTTGTTATTCCTCGTCTCAGAGTAAAGATGGAGAATTGGAAATTCCCTGTCTGTTATCCAGTCATCCATCTGTGCATGTTGTGAGCTTAATAACTTGAAAAACAAGTAAGGTACTAACTTCCATTTTGGTGTGTGTCTATATCTAGGCAAAGGAAAGGTTTCTTTCAAAAATTGGGTTGCCACATCAAAATCCAAGATGGCTGCTGCCATAAATATCATTCAGTTTTTTTTAGCTGGATAACTAGAAAAGTAAGTGAGGTACCGACTTCCATTTTGTTGTGTGGCTTCATCTAGGCGTAAGAATGGTCACTACTAAAAAATTAGGTTGCCACAATCAAAATCCAAAATGGCTGCTGCCATATATATATGTAAACCGACCACCCCTAACATTTGAGAAAAGTGTGCTTTCTACTTTTTACTAAAAAATACTAAAAATACATACAGATAAAAACATTAAAAAACTACTTTAATCCAGTTGTACTTAAAAATATAACTTTCTCCAATGATTAGAGTCGCCGAGGCTTAATGTACCACCAATGGCCACCCCCTGACTCTGCCCGGTGATGGATAAAATTGCTGCCTCTACTCGCCTACATCCGCCACTCTGCATGGCCTCGGACACCTTGAATGTCTTGCACCAAAATAATTCAGATTTAATTGTTTTCCCTGCTCAGAAAAACACTCATCTCAAAAACTACAAACATTCACTGTTCAAGTCCCTCAGTGCTTGTTTCTTTCTAGGACCACCACTTACCAAACCTATCCAGATTTGTGTTCTGGAAGTGGCATGAATATGTTCTAAATGTGTGCTGTCTTTTCCACTCACTATCCTTATACTGTATGTTTTAATGGCTCAATGAAAAAAAGTTAAAAAAGTAAAATCATCAGCCTCAACTGGCCCTTTGGGAGCTGAAGAAAATCAGAGAGCTAGAACCAAACGGTAGCACTTGGATGGATTTTCTCTTTTCTTTATGAACTGAGATAGTAGGGAAGAGTGATTCGTTGGCCTGTGTAACCATCTGTGACACGGTTCAGCTCAAGCCGTCCAATTCTTTCCCCATTCTCCTTTCCGTGCTCTGACATTTTTATCCTCCCATTAAAACTTTTAAAGGCCCATTATCTGTGAGGAAGGAATGTTGCTTTAATAGTGTGGTGGCTCCATTCTTGGGCCCCTTCTTTTCACTTTGTATCCACCCAGCTCTCAGTAGCAGCCTAAAGTTCACCACCAAAGAAGGGACTTTCTCGCCCTTCCGAGTTGTGGAACAGCAGATGAACCATCTTTTCACTGTCCCATGCACACACTACCGACTATAAACCCTTGGCATGCCTTCCACCACTTCATCTCCATTGTTTAGGTTTCCTCTCTACCTGGTTCTTCAGTTCTGGAGAGCTTGTGCTGAAGAACTTGTGGTGTCCTTGGCTCTTTTGTTTTAGGATCACAGGAGTTGGTATTTTAGCCAGAATTGTTACATTTTCTTTCTTTGCACATTTGATGTTGTGTTAAATTTGCTACTAAATGTTTAATGATTTTTGGGGTGTATGTAGGTTTGAGCTCAAGAAAAATGTCACAAAGAGTCCATAGTTGCTGTGTGGAAAGTGTTTTTTTTTTTAATTATTTTACTGTACTTAATCATAGTGGAGTTAAAAATTCATGTACTTAAGCTGTTAGGGTTCAGAGAGCAAAAGAAACATCATAAATAGAATGGTAAATGGACTGTACAGCCCCTTTCTAGCCAACAAGGCTACTCAAAGCGCTGTACAGCACAACGTGTGCCCTCATTTATCCTTCTACACACATCCACACAGCACTATAAGGCTTATCTGAATCATTTTAAACAGTGCTTAAGATAACATTCATACACTGCAGTGACACATCAGAGGGAATGAGGGGTTCATTGTCTTGCCCAGGAACACTTTGACATGTGACTCATACTGGCGGAACTGAACCTCCATACACTCTCTTGTTGAAGGACGATTGCTCTAACCATTGATCTCCAGTCTCCCTGTTCAGTCATGTGCATTCAAAGCTAAAACTGTAGACTACAGATCAATCAGTTTCAGACACCACGTCTTTGTGTCTATGATGCACACTGGGGACTAAAATCAGGGGTGAAGGGAAAAGTAGAGGTCAAAGGAATCTTTCCCCTCTGTTAATAAGTTGTGTGTTTGGATTTGTAAAAACATTGGTGTTTATGTGCACCAGGTCTTGTGTTTAGTGCTTGTTTTGTTGCAGATGGGAAATCTGAAGTAAAGACAACACTAGGAGGAAAATGAAGGTTCGGGGATCGTCTACAAATAGCTTCATCTAACTTTATCCTTTAGTAGTATTTCTAATGTTGTCATCTAAACTACATTACACAGTAATGAATCAGATATTTTTCGTAACGTTATTCAGAAGGTTTAATTAGAAACATGCACCTTTGTATAGCTCTGGAGAATTGTTATCCTTGTGTTTTTTATTGAAGGTTCCTGAGAACTTGTTCAGCTCAGAGTTTGATTTGTTTTGATTGAAATCAGGCTGTAATTTTACATTTCTGCTGCAGAGGAGAGGTGATGTTTGTGGTTTTATGATGGTTTGTTTAGAAGTTATTGACCCTAGAAGTAAAAAAAGAATTCCAGCTTTTCAGCTTTACTGAACCCAAACAATGATCTTTTGTTTGTCCTCCATCAGAATGATGCCTGTTAACAAATCCATGCACACGGACATGAAGCAAACTGAAAGGATAGATTGCATATTTAAGCACATGTCTGTACCGACAACATCAAAAATGTGGGTGGGGTAGGTTAAGCACCCACACTTGCCCCCACCCTCATTCGTCCCACTCTGGGCCCTTGAGCAAGGCCCTTAACCCCCACCATCTGCTCCTCCGGGTGTCCTAGATGGCAGCTCTCTTCACACAGAGGGCTGTGGTAGCTCGGTGGTCTGAGGTTGCATCAGGAAGGACATCTGGAGTAAAAATAACTGCCAAGTCTTCGTGCAACTTAGTTCGCTGTGGCGACACCTAATACAGGGAACAGACAAAAAAAAAAAAACACCCACAACACCAACTATATCTATCTATCTATCTATCTATCTATGAACTGGTTTTTGGATTCTTAATAAACAGACACAGGAGTGCAAATACAAGAACAGTTTTTCTTAATGAGGCTGCTGATAGCTGGAGTCAGGGTCCAAGGCAGGAGTCCATTCTTAATAGACAGAGAGGGAAAGTGGGGCAATGCAGGGTCGTGGTCCAAAGGGGTCAAACACAGGAAGTCAGAGGTCCAAGAATTAATCCAAAAAGGGTGATCCTTGAATTGTGGTCATAGAGGCAGAGGAGGAGGTCATTACCATGATCAGAAGGACAGAGCAGAACCAGACGAGGAGCAGGCAAAAGGGTAAATCCACAAGACAAGGCATGAGGTCAAAAATCCAAATACAGGGCATGAACATCAAGCATGAACAAGAACAAGATGGCTGGATATCAGGGACCATGGAAGGTATAATAATCTTGCCACTGGTGGAGAGGGAGAATGGAGCTTATAAAGGGTGCAGAGCAGGTGAACTAGATGAGCTGAAGCAGGTGAGTGGAATCAGGGCTGATTGCTGTGAGAAAAGGGAGGCGTGGCATGAAGGGAGCAGGCTTGAGCTGGATGGGTGATAGGCAAAACACAGCAGGGAAGAGAAACTGGCATGAGGGGCTGTAACAATACCAGGAGGGAGTGAGTGTGAGACAGTGGCCAATGGGGGGGGGGGGGGGGGGGGTGTCAGCAGGGGCCGCTGACCATTACAATTAATATATAGTATATAAATCAATATAAATGATACTGGGTCTAATGAGAATGTCTATACAATATATAATAATGTATACACCATAATACAGATTGTGAACAGACACACGTGCATGCTAGAAGCAAAAACAGACCGAAACTTAACATATTAAAACGTTTTTTACGAAAAGGTTTGTTTTGGCCTTTTCCAATTTTAGAATGTTTCTCAATTTAAAAAAATAAAAGTGCATGTGAAAATAATTGTTTATTTTATAATTCTTTATTCCAAGAAAGCAGAGAATTATTTAAACAAGCAAACCTGTTGAGAGAGAGAGCTGCAAATGCTGAACAAATATTTGTTGCTAATCTGAAATGGAATTGAAGTGGCTTTATTGGTGTTTCAGGAATGGAGAAAAAAATAATGAGGATGCAATTTTAGCTTCCATCTATGAATAATCAAATGACTTGGAGAAACATGATGTTGTAATCAGTGTTTTTCCTGTTAGCTGTAACACAAAGCACTAAAGTAAAATGGGATGTGCAGGTAAGTGAAACATTTGAAGCCTTTATTTCTTGTTATTTTGATGATCATGTCTTACAAATAATGAAAATCCAAATTCAATGTCTCAGAAAATTAGAATATTGTGAAGAGGTTCAATATTATAAACTCCTGGTGTCAAACCCTGATCAGCTGATTAACTCCTACATGAGCTACAAGCATCTCATTTTTCAAATCCAGCCACTTCTGAACCAGAGACATCAGAAGCATCTTACCTGCCAAGGAGACAAAGATCTGGGCTGTTGCTCAGTGGTCCAATGTCCTCTTTTCAGATTAAAGTAAATTTTCATGTCATGTGTAAATCATGGCCCCAGAGTCTCGAGGAAGAGTGGAGAGGTCCAGAATCCACGTTGCTTGAAGTTCAGAGTGAAGTTTCCTCAGTCATTGATGGTTTGGGTCCATGTCCTCTGCTGGTGTTGGTTCACTGGGTTTTCTGAAGTCCACAGTCAACACAGCTTCTAGCAGGTCATTTTAGAGACTTCATGTCCTTCTGCTGATGACCTTTATGGAGATGCTGATTTCAATTTCCAGCAGGACCTGGCTCCTGCCCACATTGACAAAGGTACACAAAACTGGCTATGTCCATCCATCCATCCATTATCTTGACTTGCTTCTTCCTTTTTGGGTCATGGGGGTCACTGTGCCCATATCCAGCCATCATTGTGTGAGAGGCGGGGGACACCCTTGACAGGTTGGCTCCAGTCCATCACGAGACAAACAACCATTCACTCTCACTCACACCTAGGGACAATACTAATCAGCCTAACATGCATGTTTTTGATCTGTTGGAGAAACCAGATTTCCTGGAGAAAACCCACGCATGCACGGAGAGAACATGCTAATTTCATCCAGGAAGGCACCATGCCAAGATTTAAACCGTCGACCTGCTCGCTGAGAGGCGGCAGCTCTACCAACCGTGCCACCGTGCTGCACAGATGGCTATGTAATATTTAAATTTTATTTGACACAAAATTTTGGATTTTCATTATTTTTAAGCCATAATGATCAAAATTAGAAGTGTTTAAGTTTAAAGTTTCTTTTAACATCTTTAATAGCTGGCAAAGTCCCATTATTCAAAAAGTATTGCAGGTAATATTCAGGTAATCAGTAGGACCTCAAAATTTAAACAGAAGTTGGAATACTGTCCAGATGATTCAATATAATTATGATTTTAAACCCAAACATCACCTTTACAAAAATAGGAAGCTGTGTAAAGCAAACAATGTACAATAAATGAGATAATTTGTTAATATATAATAATATAATATTTAATATTATTTCTAGAAGAAAGACTAATTTAGAGTTCATCATGCATTTGTTTTCCTTTGATATTTTGATAACAAGTTTTAAATCCTTGCTTCCTCTGATACTGTTTTGAGTCTCTCATTGTGACCACATCAGATGTTGCTAATCTAAAAACAAAAATTGTTATAAGTGTTGTTTCTTGGCCTCAGAGGCTCCAAGCATGATGTGGCCAGAGAACGTGCATAATGAATGTCAGAGTGGCATCAGAACCAAGTCAGAAATACAAATTTTAAAGGTTCACACTCGTCTCTTGTGCCGCTTTAATGCCACGTCCTGCAGGCGCTGCAGCTTATTTCATCTGAACTTTCATTACCACACTGACACACACATGAATCGATTCTGGCTGGAAAAATACAAAAATAAAATAAACCTCGTCATGGTCACTTTATTCATGCACCAATTCAGGTTGACCAGCTTGTTGAAGCTGCTAACCTGTCAAAATCTTCCAGATGGACACAAACTACATAAATAAGTTCAGACGTGTTTAGTTCGATTTTGAGTATCCAGTCGTAGAAATCAAGTGGAACACCTCGCTGAAGTCAGAATTGTGATTTGAAGAATCAAACCAGAGCTCAAAATCCAACATGGCTGCCAGACTTTAAAAAAGGAGGTTTGAGCTACAAAAAAAAAGACAGTTTATTGGCACTTCTGTGTGTCTGAATAAATCCCACGTCCATCCATCCATCCATTTTCTTTACCCGCTTATTCCATTTTGGGTCACGGGGGTCGCTGGTGCCCATGTCCAGCAATCACTGTGCGAGGGGCGGGGTACACCCTGGACGGGTCGCAAGTCCATCACAGGGACACATAGAGACAAACGAGACAAACAACCATTCACTCTCTCACTCACACCTAGGGACAATTTAGAGTTACCAATCAGCCTAACATGCATGTTTTTGGACTGTGGGAGGAAACCGGAGCACCCGGAGAAAACCCACGCATGCACGGAGAGAACATGCAAACTCCACCCAGAAAGGCCCCTGGACCGGGGTTTGAACCAGGGACCTGCTTGCTGAGAGGCAGCAGCTCTACCAGTTGCGCCACCGTGCTGCCTAAATCCCACGTAATAAAATAAATAAATCAATAACTTGTGTTTATGATGATTATAATTATTGTGTTATTTGTATTTAATGTAGTCAACATGGTCACTCAGCTCAAAGGGAATTCGAACTGGATTTCTGACTTGTATGATGAACAGGGTTCATTACGTGGGAACTCACTGCCTGATCTACAACTCCCATTTCAATGCAAAAATAAAATCCATCATTCATTTTTCTTAGAGATTTTTACTCCAGGTGATGTTGATCGAATCTTAATTCTTATTAGCCGTTGTGAGAAAGTTACTGTTTAATGTGAGAAATGTTCTCACAGAATGGACACATACTGTATGTGCACCTTCTCACTTTGCTCATTGTGAAAATGCATTTGTTTACCTTTTTCTATTGGAGGCAAACAAATCGGTCACACATTTTTTACTTAATTTTTCTCTCTAATCTTTCTCCTTTTTGTTAAACTTTGTTGTGGATGCACGCCCTGTGTCTTTGTCCTGGTGCTGTTGGCTGTTAGTGGGAGTCTTGGTTTATTTTTTAATGTGCCTGACTGGATGATTTCTAATAATCCTTCATTTTGTGAAGGCTGAAATCAACGAAAACTGATACAAACAAGCAACTCAACTGTAAATAACATTGATATAGTATACAGCTTAACAATTTAGACCTGCTTTGGTTGATTCACATAAATAACATGACAGAAGAACGGACATGTATGATGTGCAGATTTTACCGTGGGTTTGCATTAAAACTTAAAGATGAGGCTGCTTGCTGTACGTCTAAACCTTTTTGTCCATATGTAAAGCAAATAAACAAAAGCTTAAATTTATGGTTTTCTGGCAGCAGAATCTAATCTAAGTTTTTCCGAGGTTTAATGCAGTTCTGAACAAAGTTTTAGGTATTTGAACTCACTGTTTTATTGCATTTTGCCCGTTTCACCACAAGTGCAGTAGCTCATTTCTTTCCCCTCTGGTTTGCTCTTTAGATGACATTTGAAAAGGTTTTACTTAGCTCTGAGTCTACCTCCCATTTAGGTTTCTGAATATGAACTAGTTTGTAAAAATGTGTGGTTGGTCATCAGATTGAGTGAATGATAACATGCTTTAATTCCTCTAAAATTATGACTTGTTTTTATTTCCTATCAAAAATATTAATTAATGATCAAGACCGGATGCTTCTGGAAGTGAGTTGAAAAAAACTGTGGTAGGGAAAGGATTTTTCTGTCCATATGAGGGGCTGTGTAGAATAATGAAAATTTTATAGTGCGATTTGAGATGTCAAATTCAACGCTGGTCAGTAATCTTTAGTCCTCCTGGGAGTAATTTTAATTTTAGCTCTCTGTTGGGCTCATGGGCGTCTCTTTCTCACTGTGGATAGAAACACATCAGACAAATATGAGACAATCTTTACCTTTAAAAAAAAGGCTGATCTGGTGAAGCTCATGCACAGTCTCTTCTCGGTTCAGTCTAGCTTCTTTTCTTTTTTGCTGCTGTGGTTGCACTCCAGGTTTGATAGTCCACCTGCTTTCAGGAGCATGAAGAGCCCTGACAGAGGACTGACTGACTTCCTGACCTTTGTTGAGAGACTTAAAGTGATGGACAGGGCTTTTCCTGCAGGTCAGATTTTCCTACCAGATTGACGTTGGCTCCTGTCTGATGAGCAGACTCCAGATCTGTGTCATCAGAGGGGAAATAAAGTTAGCAGGAGTTTAGAAGTGTACCAGAACATGAAGAGAAGCACGGAGGGTGAATAAAGGAATGTTGCGTTGGCAAGATTTTAAAGGATAGCTCAGATTGTTGTAAATAAGTGGGGTTCTGTGGTGAGCTCAAGGAACAAATGAACAGTTGATATATTACCTGCTGAAGATATCTCTTTGAACAACCTGTTTGTAGAATTTCAATTTCAATTCAACCTTTATTTATACGGGTTAGTCTCATTGAGCCTCGAGGACTCATTTACATGAGAGTTTTAAACAAAGATGAGGTACACACAACAATAGACTATCATAAAAAGCATATACAATGAAAAAGTAGAAAAAAATTATATAAACTAAACAAAAAACTGCAACATTATAAAGCAGTGTAACATGCTAAAAACTGGAACATGTCTGCGTTGGTTTATGCCATGAACTTAGCAGTAGAGTGGGCAAAGTTGTCATCACTCTGTTAAAATCAGGTCTCTCTTGTAAATGAGTCTCAATGGGACCAACCTGTATAAATAAAGGTTGAATGAATGAAAGTTCCATCCATCCATTTTCTTCCGCTTATCCGGGGTCGGGTCGCGGGGGTAGCAGCCTAAGTAGGGAGGCCCAGACTTCCCTCTCCCCAGCCACTTGGGCCAGCTCTTCCGGGGGAATCCCAAGGCGTTCCCAGGCCAGCCGAGAAACGTAGTCCCTCCAGCGTGTCCTGGGTCTTCCCCTGGGCCTCCTTCCGGTGGGACGTGTCCGGAACACCTCACCAGGGAGGCGTCCAGAAGGCATCCTAAACAGATGCCCAAGCCACCTCAACTGGCTCCTCTCGATGTGGAGAAGCAGCGGCTCTACTCCGAGTCCCTCTCGGATGATCGAGCTTCTCACCCTGTCTCTAAGGGAGAGCCCAGACACCCTGCGGAGAAAACTCATTTCGGCCGCTTGTATCCGAGATCTCATTCTTTCGGTCACAACCCAAAGCTCGTGACCATAGATGAGGGTGGGAACGTAGATCGATCGGTAAATTGAGAGCTTCGCCTTTTGACTCAGCTCTCTCTTCACCACGACAGACCTGTACAGCGCCCGCTTCACTGCAGACGCTGCACCTATCCGCCTATCGATCTCACGCTCCATTTTTCCCTCATTCGTGAACAAGACCCCAAGATACTTGAACTCCTCCACTTGGGGTAGGACCTCCTCCCTGACCCAGAGAGGGCACTCTACCCTTTTCCGGCTCAAGACCATGGCCTCGGATTTGGAGGAACTGATCTTCATCCCGGCCGCATCGCATTCGGCTGCGAACCGCTCCAGTGAAAGCTGTAGATCACGATCTGATGAAGCCAATAAGACCACATCATCTGCAAAAAGCAGAGACGCAATTCTGAGGCCACCAAAACGGATCCCCTCAACACCTTGGCTGCACCTAGAAATTCTGTCCATAAAAGTTATGAACAGAATCGGTGACAAAGGGCAACCTTGGCGGAGTCCAACTCTCACCGGGAACAAGCCCGACTTACTGCCGGCGATGCGGAATGAATGAAAGTTGAGGTCAAGAAATAGTTTAATTCTGAGCGGACTTGTCTGAGCAGGGTCAACACTTAAGTGGATGGTAAATGGTAAATGGTAAATGGAGCTTACTTCTATAGCGCCTTCCAGCCCCCTATGAGGGGCCCCAAGGCGCTTTACAGTACCAGCCATCCACCCATTCACACGCACATTCATACACCGGTGGCGGTAGGCTGCCATGCAAGGCGCCATCCAGTCCCACCGGGAGCAACTCGGGGTTAAGTGTCTTGCCCAGGGACACAACGGCACATGGTGTGGGAAGTCGGGATTCGAACCTCCAACCTTCCGATCAGAGGTCGGCTGCCACTACCACTGCACCACGGCCGCCCACATGGCTGGTGTTTTAAAATAACTCCAATTATAGACATTTGCCCTCATTTTTCCTTTCTGTTGTTTTTCCCCAGCCAAAAATACTATGTGCTATAGATAGGGAAGGGAAGTTTGAGATCGTCATCACTGTATGTTCCCATACAATGGCAAAATTAGTTCTCTGCACCTGAGATACACCCGGGTGGAGCAGTGGGCAGCTACTGTACGTAAGCACCTGGGGAGCAATTAGGGATTAGACGTCTTGCTCAAGGACGCCATGATATGTGGGCATGGTGGGAAGTTGAACCTGCAACTTTCTGGTCCCAGGTTGGCTGCCCCACCTTTATTCCATCTCAGCCCCAGCCCCTAGCTGTTGCTGCTGCCATTTCTGCTTGTAAGTAACCAAATAAATCTACATAATTAAATGTACAGCAAAACAGACAGAGATGTAAAATAGTTTTCACGTGATGTGCTGGCAGCCTCCACCACAAAGTGTACAAGACCAAAGTTTTTAGGCAGGAATTCCCTTTGGTCTTGGTTTTGCTCAGACTAGCAAATAGCTCATCAGTCCAGTAGAAGTGAGCTCTATTTCATCAAACTAAGTTAGTTCAAAAAAATGTCTACAACAGGTAAGATAGTAGTTGTTCATAATCTTCCCACAGAATCAAATAAAATATAGACTTCACTTGCAGTTCCTAATGTTTCCTCATAGCGTTTACGTAACTTTGTTAAAGCCTCCATATCAACACTACATGTAGCTTTTGAAACTCACAAGATTTATCTGGTATTTTTTATATATTAACACATTTATTCAGATATGCTAATGCTGATTAGACTCATTAGAAACTTTTGTCCTCTAAAGGTCTTTCCATGTGGCAGCAAAATCATTCAGAGGTTAAATGAGATGTCTTTTCATTCACGTCCTCAGTGTTAGCCAGAAAAAAAAAAGACAGAAGGAATGAAACCTGGCATGTTTTAAATGATTCAGGGAGGAAGGGATTTTTACAGCATCTTTAGTGGTGGCACGGTTTCTCACCGAGTCAAATTATGAGTCTGCAAAGAACGCAGTGTGATCACAGTGCAGCAGAGCAGATGGAGAGCTCTATCCATTCCTGGTATCATTTATAGCACGGGGGTCTCTGATATTTCCAGGTGCTTGTTGTGCCTCAACAATGAACGATGAAAGCCCTTATCTCTGTTTTCTCTGTAGATCTGTTAAAACACATACCTACAGAGATTATTTATTCTTTACATCTCAAAGATGTGTGTTCGCAGCTTTGGTTCACTCCAGTCGGTTTTGATTTCACGCTTTGCAGGGAGAGTTTAACTAGTTTTTTTTTTTTTTTCTTCTTTCTTTTTACAGCGTGTTCTTCATTTCTTTTCTTTATAGGGGATTACTTCAAATAAAATTACAGGTCTACGGGATCAGCTCCTGCTGGGAGTTTGATCCTTTCTGTTGGCAGCCTGAAAAGAACAAGCAGGTCCCAACAAGTGGTTGAGTCTCTGTGGAGGGGTGCTGGGCATGTCAGACACCAAAAGTTGGCATTCGATGCACTGAGGATTAGAACATGTGGAATGAGTTTGAACCGTTTTAGCCCAATTCACCATCTATATATTATACACATACTATATATTACACTATATTTAATGTAATCCAAACTCTCAAGTTTGGTTTGTTGCTTTAAAATCTGTGTAATCTTTGTGGTGGAATAGAGATCAACTTTATTTTTCTTTTGTCCTGCATTTTTTACATCACAGTGCAACCAGAAGGCACAAAGGAGGGCCCCACCTGCATGGACAAGAACCACGGCTGTGCCCACATCTGCAGGGAAGCACAGAAGGGTGGCATCTCCTGCGAGTGTCGACCTGGATTCCAGCTCACCCGTAACATGAAGGATTGCAAATGTAAGTCATCTCCACCTAAAGGGTTTGGTTGCAAACCAGTAAAAACATCAGAGGGGTGAGTGGTTTATGGGCTCCTCGGGAAAAAGGTGATTGGGGTTTGGGAATGGGCTGCTGACGGATAATCACACTCGTTCCACACATGTCTTCCAAAACAGGTTTGTTGCATCGCCAAGCTGTGACTAATCTTCTTAAGAGTCCTTGTAAAGAAAAACATGTTTTTCAAGTAAGGAGGGATCATTTGCACAACCAGAGCGAGTGCGGAGGTTACTCGAAGAGGCCTGCTCTGACGGACAGCACACACTTCCTGTTGCTGTGCAACAGAGATCATCCTGTCAGAGCCGGGACCTGGGCTGATGGGGGATTTGTCTGTGTTTGGTTAAGGATTGGAGAAGTGTTATTCTATAGTTTTTTTTTCATGACAGTGCTGGAAAAGGGCAAAAGGTGTTGGGATGGTGGGGTGCAGACAGAATGACGATGGAAGCCTTAGCTCCATCGCAGTCTTCGTCACGCTGTCATCACAAGTGTGTGAAAGAAATTAATGCTGGTGCCACATACCTC
Organism: Nematolebias whitei; assembly: GCF_014905685.2. NCBI lineage: Eukaryota > Metazoa > Chordata > Actinopteri > Cyprinodontiformes > Rivulidae > Nematolebias > Nematolebias whitei. Next base: position 21,592,425 of record NC_056508.1, on the reverse strand, counting down.
TACTGACACTGGAAGAAATGAAGGTGCAAGCTTAAAAATGTACATTTTCTACTCTCTATGTAGCTGAATTAGTCGTATGTTGCTTCAGAGTCTGCAACCTGTGGCTCTGGAGCCATGTGCAGTTTTTCAGAATCTCTGAAGTGGTTTCTTGTAACTTTGACTTAAAACAACATGAACTTTAGCCGTTTCTGTTTATTATTTCATATCGAGAACAATACTTTCAGCGGTTTACATGTCCAAACATTTTTATAATATATACTCGAAGTTTCAGCTGCAGAATGACTAATAATATTAGTAGATTGGGCTTTGCGTGTGAGCTCAGTAATTGAGGTTTTTACTAATACCCAAAACAGTCATGACTGAAATGAGCAACTCCAAGACCAACAATAAATTTAACAGTGTTTATTTACAATAAGTGAAATAATCAAGCAGTAGAACTGCAACCCGGGTGAGAGGGCCTGGAACCCTGGAGAGCAAGGATGACAGTTAATGTGGGGACAAGTACCGTATTTTCCGCCGTACACGTCACACTGCCCTATAAGTCGCATCAGTCCATATTTGTCTAATAAAGTGGAAAAATCCATAAAGATGTCGTTTTGCCATATACTTCGCATCTATTATGCGTCACCACTGATGTGTCGCGTTTGTTACGAGTCACCGCTGACAACCTGGAAATGTGGGCCAGTGTTGTGCCAAAAATGGATGGGCTGCCAAATGGCGGCCGTGGGAGCGTGCACGGGAGGACTTTAACAAGAATTTAACAAAATTAACACTTAAAAACAATTATTTGTTTGCTCAAAATTATAGTAAATGTGTGTCTCAGTCTAACGTTTGCTTAATAAATGCACTTTTGATGGTCAAATCAGCTGCATTTCAAAAGCCAATACGCAGAAGTAAATGCGTACACACGACGAGTCGCTGTGCAAATTTAACAAGATAAACACCTAAAAGCAATTATTTGTTTGCTCAAAATTATAGTAAAGGTGGGTCTCAGTCTAACAGTTGCTTAATAAATGCACTTTAATGGTCATATCAATTGTATTTCAAAAATAGTTTTGCTGCCTCAGTGCTCCGTGAACGCGCATAGGAAGAAAAAAGTAGGAAGAGCACGGCTCATTTCTTCAAAAATTAACAAGAAAAGAACCTAAACAATTATTTGTTTGCTCAACTTTATAGCAAATATGTGTCTCAGTCTAACATTTGCTTAATAAATGCACTTTAATGGTCAAATCAGCTGCATTTTGCCGGTGCGGTGCAGCTGGTTTGAACGTTTCAAGCAGCGAGCAGAATGTAGGAGGGGAGATTAAGGCAAGCTGACTGAATCATTAATAGCTGATGAAGCTTGTCAGTCATCCAGGACATGGTAAATTCAAAAAAGGTCAAGAAAGAAACAATAAAGTATAAAGTATAATTAGTAAAGTCCAGTTGTTTTTGTCTTGAACTTTTTTGAATTTGTCATTATAGCCACGTTTACCTATTACATGATACAACGGTATGCCATACTGCTACTACTACTCTCCTGCCATCAAGTGGCTGAAAGTGGTACTGCTCAATTTTTTTTTTCAGTCAGAATGAATGAAAACGGTCATATCTCAGCCAAAAATTGGTTTATAAATATAGGAAAAAATCCATAAATTTGTTGCTTGGGCCTATAAGTCGCAGGGCATGTAAATTTTGCAAAACACTGCAACTTATAGGGCGGAAAATACAGTAGTTTTCCAGGTGGCTCTGATAATCTCTAACTGTAGGAGAAGATGGTTTTTCTCATAGAGATGAAGGTCCAGTGGTTCCAGTAGTTGTCCAAGGAAGTCCTAGAGAGATTGCAGGTAATCGGTGGGCAAGTGGGGAAGTCAAGGAGCAGCTGAAGAGAGCACTAAATCCACAAGAGAATCGAGGAGGTCCAGAGCGTAGGAGTACAGGCATATGCTGAAACACGCAGGAGCAAGGAATTAGTGTGCAATAAGTGCTGGGAACACAAATGTGGCCAAGAACACAACTATCGGTAGGTAGACAATGAACCAGCGTCGGAGAGAAGTCATCACTGCCATTTATACTCCTACTGCTCATCAGGTAATGGTCTTCAGGTGTGCGCCTGTTGGCACCATCTAGAGTAGAGGAGCTGTAGGAGAAAATATTGGAACTCCTACAATAATGTTTTCACAGAATTTATAGACATGCTGTATCTGTTATTAAAATGTATTTTTTTTTTCCATTATTAAATACCCAAACTAGCCAATTATGCCTCAAAGCCTTACTACAATGAGTTTAAAATTTACTGATCTGTTTTATTGTTGCAGGTGTAGATTCATGACATGATAAAAAAGAAGAAAGAAACTCAAATCAAATCAAAAATTACCTGGACTCATTTAACATCTTACCTCGCCATCAATCTGGTTTCAGGAAACAGCACAGCACAACGACTGCTTCACTGAAGGTTCTTAATGACGTTGTTGAAGCACTGGATGCTAAGGATTATTGTGCTGCACTTTTCTTAGACCTGTCCAAAGCTTTTGACACTGTGGATCATAACATCTTGTGTCATAAGCTCTCAGAAATTGGTTTCTCAGATCACACTATTGGATGGTTATCTATCTCTCAGATTGGAGGCAATGTGTTCAATATAATGGTACTTCCTCTGGTTATTTAACAGTCAACAATGGTGTACCTCAAGGCTCAGTCTTAGGACCCACCCTCTTTACAATCTACATAGGTAATGTCGGTAAAAACATCCCTGATGCATCCATACATTTCTATGCTGATGACACAGTTTTTTTATTGTCGAGCTAAAACAGTTGATAAGGCTTTCCAGCTTTTGCAATCTGCATTCAAGATAATCCAGTCTGATTTGTTCCACCTCAAACTTGTCCTAAATACCGGCAAGGGATGCTTTTTTCAAACAGGAAGTCAATCCCAGCAGTTCTTCCTCCAATTTTATCCTCAAATGTGTCCCCATTGAGTTTGTTGATTCCTATAAATCTTCATCAATATCTTGGTCGACTCGCATCTCTCTTTTAAGCTCCACGTGGAAAACCTAGTAAAGAAACTGAAAGTTAAATTGGGTTTCTTTTTCAGAAACAGATCCTGTCTAACTTTGAATGCTAGGAAATGCCTTGTAACTGTGACTCTCTTTCCCTCCACTGATTACGGTGACATTATTTACATGAATGCTCCTACAAGCATCCTGCAGATGTTGGATGCTGTCTATCACGGTGCACTAAGATTCATAACTGACTGTGATTATCGTACCCACCACTGCACCCTGTATTCACTGGTTAACTGGACATCATTAACTTCATGCAGACTCTCTCACTGGTACATTTTCATCTTTAAATCACTTGTTGGTCTGCTGCCTTCATACATTTCTTCCTACATGTCTCTGTGTGAGTGCAGTTACAGCGTGCGCTCTCAGGACATTATTACCTGCAGTGTTCCTTCAGTGAGGACTGAACTTGGCAAAAGGACCTTCTCCTACTCCGCTCCTGTTTCCTGGGATACCTTGTAAAAAGACCTGAACCTCTTGACCTTGACCTCTCTAAGTGGTTTTAAGAATCTGTTGGACTCCTGGCAAGGACCAATGCAGACATGTTCCTATTTTTAGTTTTCTACATTCGCCTTATAATCTAGCTGTTTTTGTTACTTTTTTTGCCATTATATTTGTAAAAAAAAAAAAAATCTGTATGCCTTTTTATAACTGCCTATAGTTGTCGCTGTTATCCATTGTTGTCATCATTCTTTGTTGAAATCAGGTCTCTCTTGTAAATGAGTCCTCGAGGCTCAATGGGAAATCCAACACTGTCTAAATAAAGGTTGAATAAATGAAAAAAACTAAATTACAAACAAACTGGATTTCTGTCTTGTAGTTGGGGACATTTTGCTTCCCATGCAGAACAATGAGGTCATATTTTGTGTTCAACATGTTATGACACCTATGTTCTCCAAATCTACCAGAAAATTCACACTTTTGAACAAATTGCTGTAAATGCAGAAATGACAGTTTTGCACATCTATCAGGTATTATAGATTTGAAGGCATTGACATATGGCAGCAAAGAAACAGCTAGTTTAAAAACTGTGAAAAATAAAAAAATGGCCTGCATCTACAAAAAATAAATAATTAATTTAATTAAATAGGATTTTAAGTATATAAAAGTAATGTTTTTTTTTTATTGTTTGTTTTTTTACAACTTTAGGCTGCAGTCGTGTGCTTTAGTTTAGAGTGAAACTTGTTTTTCTCTTTTTTTTCACAAATTTGTTAAGGACTCAGTGAGGTCTTATCATTCTAATAGGGATGTGTCAATTTCTTGTGTACTTTTATAATTTTTAATCTTAACGTTTTAAATCATACAGTTTCACAACCCAGCATAAACTGCAGTTCTTTAAGATTTTTTTTTTTAAACTCAAGTAGCATTTGTGACTCAATACAAACTTAGTAGGAACGATAGTTAAAACGACTCTTAAACACTTTAATTGCAGACGCCTGTTTGTAGTAAACAAGCAAACAACAACTAGCTGCCTTCAGGCCCAGGCCTCCTGTAAAAGAGAGCTGTGTTCTCAATGGGTTTTTCCTGGTTAAATAAAGGTGAATTAAAATAAATAAATAAATTGCACAGTACCTAAAAAGTACAAAATGTTTGCTACATTTTATTCTTACATTGCAGAATTTTAGGAGTGAGTTCAGCAGCTTTCTCATGCTCCTTTTGCTAGAACGGTAAAAATGGTCTTCAAAGTAAATAAATAATAAACTGTTACCACAAGGTCTACAAGAATAAATATAAAATTATCTTTTCTGGTTTTACTAACTTGTCTACATTGATTATTACCATGTGAGCTGCTTAGTGTAGGCAAATATCAACCAAAGTAAAAAAAAAAAAAAAAGTGTTTCTTTGAAAAATGCTTTACTTTAAACCCTGCTGTGCTGAAAACTACTTAATATAGTACATTTTACATTTTTAGTAAATATAACATGTCATGTTTTACTGGTAGATTTTGTTAAGCTGAGGGAAAAAAATAAAGTTCCCATTTTTTAATTTTTTATCACATTTTTGAGTACCGTATTTTTAAGACTATAAGGCGCACTTAAAATCCTTTATTTTTCTCAAAAATTGACAGTGATCCTTGGAATCCATTGCGACTTATGTATTAATTCTGGTTGTGCTTACTGAACTCGAACCAATTTTATGTGGTACACGGCGCTCAGACATCTGTAAATGAACTTGTTTTGCTTAATGCGCCTTATAATCCGGTGCACCTTATGTATGAAAACAGACCCGTTCATTGACATTGCACCATATTGTCCGGTGCGCCTTAGAGTCCGAAAAATACGGTAATAGTATTGGGATTTCTGTACAAACACATTTTTGTTGAGTTTTTTCATGTTCTATTACATCAAATGAAAGATTTTTTTACATTCGTATCTCCTGGAAATTTTAAATGGATAAAGAGCAATTCTGGCCAAGTAAAAATAAATACACCGTTGATTTAATGAACTTTTCCATAAACCTTGAAAAATGTCCTATAATGAACTCTTGATGGTGGTTTTAAAACATACGGTAGATTTAGTACTTGGATGTTGAACATTATGCACAGCTTTGGATCTTGGTCAAAACCTAAATGCTTTAAAGAGTTTAATAAAAAGCAAAAAGGCTGTGTGGTGTCCAAAGATCAGTTTTCAGTTCTTTGATCGCACCAAACGCTGTTTAAACATCGCAAACTTTAAATCTGACAACCTTCAGAACATCTAGAGTTCAGTTTACTGCCTGGATAATAAGTCTGAGCTGTAAGTTTTGTACTTTTAATAAAAACAACCGAATGTGTTTTTAGGTCTTGTGAAGGACTGGATGCAGTCTGTCCAACTTCACATTGGTTACAGGACGTAAAGTTTGACCCAGAGGAAAAAAACAACTAAATCTGTCTCTGTATGTCTTATTCACCATCTGCTCCCCTCCTGTCACCTCCCCACCAACTGTCAAGATAAAGAAACACCTTTGTGTACTCCTCGGTAACTACAGCCTGTGTTAACGCTGCGTCTTCTGACAGTGACGTGCAACTACGGTAATGGAGGCTGCCAGCACATCTGCGAGGAGACGGATCACGGTCCCAAATGTTCCTGCCACGTGAAGTTTGTTCTACACAGCGATGGGAAGACGTGTGTAGGTGAGTCATGTCACCCCGAGTCCATTATGTCTTGTCAGGTGCAAGACATGATGTCATTAGAATAAAGAAATGCAAAACGGTTAATTAATCATTTGAACATTGTCGCAGAAGCCATTTATACAAAGGAGACGTAAATGTAATGCAAAATATAAAAAATAATGTTATTTTTACAATTTGAGTTGTTTCTGTGAATAATAGTTTGTTAGTGTGTTAAATGAATAGGATAAATAACAATATCTGAATGTTATATAAGCTTATTACGTGGTGCATTTTGATTGACTGCTGAATTTGTAATATAAAAGCATGAAAGACGTCAGCAGAGAAGAAGTCTTGCACCCGACAGTAACACAGTCTTTTGACCGTCATCTACTTTTTATTTTGAATGATTGTTTAGTATTTTTTTAAGCTCAGTAAAGTCACAAAATGTAATTGCTGGATTCAAGACTCTTATTTTGAAAAATCATGCCCCATTCGAAAGAGCTTTTTGGATGTTCGGCTAGTGAGGGCTTGCCACACTCACACTTTAATGTGAAAGTATGTAAGCTGAGAAACAGGCTTTATTGCTGCAAGTGTATTGCTGATCACGTTTATTGATCCGTGACATACAAGGCCAAAAGGCTACCGTCCACTGCGCACTTCTTCTTCTGCTACTTGAATAACCTCTCCAACCCTGCATTTGCTTTTGCTTCTCTTTCCTTCCTCTGGCTCTTTGCTGGACGCTGTGTTTTTTTTCCTCTGGTTTTCTTAGTCTTGCCAGAAACACACACCTTCTATTAGCCCCTGGGTCATTTCCTCCATGGCTTCCTGTCTGGGATTAACTTACACACCTGACCTAACTTTCCACCGGCATGTATCAGTGTTTGTCTCAGTTGACTGAAGTTGAGTGGAAATCATTCAGCCACTCAGGCAGATTGGAGCGTTGTAAAGGGCACTTCTCTAATCAACTAGCACAGAAAATTTGATGCACAGGTCTCAGAAGACATATATTTAGCCATGCAGAAAAGCACTGATTGATTTAATTGATAAATATGGAAGATTTGCAATAAACTCGGCCAGTTTTAAATGTGGCACAAACCTTTTAATTTATCATTTATCTCTTCTGATTTCCAGAAGAAATATCCATGGTTTAATGTCCTTCCACAGCTACTATCTCAAATATGTTATTGTCGTTCTTCTTGGAACAAATGAGATCACGTTTTGTCCCACATCACAGAGCGAAGAGAGGAATTGGAAATACCCACCGTCCGTCTTGTGAGCTGGATAACTTAGAAAATAAGCAATGTGCCATCTTCCATTTTGATGTGCGGCTACATCTAGGTGTAAGAAATGTTATTATAGAAAATAAGGTTGCCACGTCAGAATCCAAGATGGCCACCACCCTATCAATATGTAAACTGCCCACCCCATCACATGAAGAAACTATGCTTTCTAGTTTTTATATTGCTTAAAATTATACCGTAGTTACCGGTACCTCAAATAATTAAGATGGATGAAGATTAAACTACAGTGGTCAAGGCCACCATTGGCCACCCCCTGGCTCCACCATTGCACCTGCCGGTGAATAAAATTGCTCCCTCCACTCGTCCGTCACTCTACGCTGCCTTTCTCCACTAAATATATTGCACCAAAAACATTAAGGTTTACTTGAATTCCCTGTTCAATTTCAGTCCAAAAGGACACGCATCTCAAAAAATACAAACGTTTATTATTCAGATCCTTCAGCGATGATGGATATCAGCGCACCACTTGTCCATTTCAGGTTTATGGCCTCTCAGCTCTACAAATTATTTATTCCCGTCCAAAATTAACATTTTGAATATCTGACAGAAAAAAAACCCTGGAATTTCAAAAATCTACATTCTGTTGTTGTTGGTAATGTTTTATTAGCTATCCAACATGAAAGCCATTGCAGCTATCTGTAATATAGTTTTCAACAACTAAATTTTGTTTATATCTAGTAAAATGTCATTAGAAATATAATGTTTTCATATTATGACTAGTTAAAAGGCAATGTGGATATCAATAATTAAAATAAGGACTTTAGCAACAAACATCTAAAGAGATCAATGAATATTTAACAAATTCAATAATGTCAAATAAGCATAAAATAAGGGGAAATAAGAAAAAGGCTTAGCTTTCCTTTAGGGAATACATATCACCAGCCTCCTCTTCAGAGTTTAGGACCAAGTTATTATTATTATTTTTTTATTATTATTTTTGAGAAGTCATTTAAATCAAACCCTAAAAATAACGGTATGCACAACCTCAGACTCAGATTATGTGGTGTGAACGACTCAACTACAAATGAACCACATTTCATCATTGTATCTATAAAATTAACTGAAATGTAGCTGTTTGTGTTTTGTAAGGTCAGTTGGCTGTGGCGACCATCTTGAAATGTGTTAGCTCCAAAAGTTAATCAATATGTTCATCAAAATGTTTACTTTCTGCAGTGTTCATTAAAATTTATCCAGTAGTTTGTGAAATATTTTGGTGACAAAAATACGCCCAGACAAAATCTTCGCCTGGCTTTGCCGCTCGATGGCAGGCGATGAAAGTGGGAACATTTACAGCGTAGAGGTCTGAAACTTCAAGTTTCTCTACTGAGACTTTTATTACAAATATCTGCAGCATTTAATCCCAGTAACTGTTAAAATATTATGCTAAATGTTTAATACAAAATAATTGTGAAAACAAAGTTTTTGTTATTTGTTAAAAAGAATGACATTTAAAAATCAGACATGATGCAGAGAGAGACCTTCTGAATACCAGAATGAATCTTTGTGACAATAAATAAATACATTATAAATGTACGCTACACATGTCTAGTGCAGCCTTTTATTGTTAAAAATGTTCTTTCAGATATTTTAAATTTCATATCTGATTAGTAAGATGCCATTTTAACAAAAAAACTATTATCAATGTCTGTAGAATAGTGAGATTTACGAGTGTGGGATTATTAAATGTTACAAAGGTCTGCCATACTAGGCCCTCAATGGTATCTGTTTATTCGCCTAACGTGGCACTGATAGTTTTTGCTCATAGTACAAACCCATTTCATTCAGAGGACAGGCTTTAACGGCAACTGGAATGAGTTGGATGGCAACATTTTTTTATATAAAGATAAACAGAGGAAAAGTTTGGATGGTTTGCAGTGGAGCCTGGAGACGTTGTCTGGTTTCGGTGGCTGTTAAGTTTGAGAGCATGGTTTGAGCAGTGCCCGTTTGGCTCAGTGTTTCTGGATCCCTCTCAGAACCACAGCCCCCGATGAGAGCCAAACCCATGTCAAGGTCTGGTCAGCCAACCTGTCATTATTGCTGTACCCCCGCAGGACAGGAGGATACCGCAAAGTCGGCCTCGGCCAAATTATACGTCTTTGCCAGAACAAATGCACATTTGGTGTGCCAGATTATGAAGCAGTGAGCCAGTTCGAACCTCTGATTTCTCCTGCAGAGTTTGGGGTTTCAGCGGTGGAGGAAGCGCTTCTTGGCTGCTTCATTTCTCTAGACTCCATATTATTCAATAAAACGTCAATAAAGCAAGTTGATTAAATCGGTGATGAGACGGAGGCTGACAAGAATGATAGAAGTCTCGAAAAAAGAAAAATACCAGGAATATCTATCAGAAGCTTCCAAGTAAAAAAAATAAATAAATACAGACTGAAACTGTTTCTTTAATAAACGATTTAAAAAAAAAACGGAAGACATTACAGTTTGGTGTGTCGGGTTTTATTTCCTCCAATTATCCATCTGGCAAAAGACATACTAACAGCTAACTGTAATTTTATTTCAACAACTCCCTAAAACAAGTAGTCGCCCAAAGAACAGAAGAATCACAATTAGCCACAAATCAAAAAATGTTTGTTACGCATTTTTGTGATGATAACTCTGAGCGGAGACATCCAGAAATAGAAAATGATCCACAGAAGGTAAAGTATATCATTGGAAATAACATCAAATGTAAAAGATAACTCTTGACATGTTTATGATTCATCTTCTTTATCTGGAACAACACGTCCAATAATAACCAAACAGCCTTGGCCGCTCTGCATCGTTCAGTATGCTGCAGCTTCCTCCTCAGCTCATCTGTCATGGTGTTTTATGGTTTCTGAACATTTTTATTCATTTGTTTTGCTTTATGATGAATCCCATGTTGTAATTGGTTGCATTTTACTTTTGTAAATAATACTCCATCTGCATCTCCGTTTGAAAGTACTCATTTCTCATCTTTCCTGTCTCTCCTCTATTGGTGTTGGTGTGGAAATATAACAGATTTGTAACTAAAAGCCTCTTTACTATTCATAAAATGTCATCTCAGTCACACAAAACAGCCTCTTTGAAGTTAACTTTTGGTTTTTTTAACTGCAACAATCCCGAAAACAATCTGGTGGTGTGTGGATCAGGACGTTCAGCTATCGTGAAGGAGCAGCTGTCATGTGGAAGCGTTTACGCTGTTATCACAGCAAATCCTAAACAGTCACAAATAGCTGGCAGATGAAGACATGCTCAGGAGTTCTGAAGAGCGAGCCTCACGATGCAAGGCAACACACGCAAAGAGCACGAGAGATGCATTTTATAATTCAAACTGATAGATGTGCACACAGTCATACACACATACAATTGCGTGCATGCATCACATGCATGTAAACACGTGGATACTGCGGGGATATGCCCGTAACATAAACACATTGCTCTCATGTCGGGTGGTCTGTTCATTTATTCTGTGTTCTCATACACCTCAGTGTGGTCTCTTCTGTTTCTGGACTCTGTCTGTTGGGTGACGGACATCCTGGTGCATCCTTTTTGCAGCTCATGGAGGCTCTGCATGCTTTGAGGTTTTAGGCGTTTGTACTTCAGCGTCTGTTTCATCACCTGGTCCCTGAAAAGAGCCACTCGAGGACGCCACAATGACAATTAGCAAACCCAATTTTCAGTTATCTGGGGGAAGTTACAAGGAGCGGCTGTTCATTAGGTGTAAGTGTGACGTTTCGCATTCTAAAATGTCTGCGTGAAAGTGAGTGGAAAGTTAAAGCAACAGCACAGATATTTTAAGGTGGAGTTCCGAGGAAAGCTATTAACTGTTAATATCTTACCTGCTATGGATAGCTCTTTGTGTTACTCCAGTTTAGAGAAGAAGTGTTTCAATTTAACCAAACTGACCAGCTAATGGTTAGGACAAGCAGATTATTATTAAAATGATGCAAAAAAAAAAAAACTGGTTCATGCATTTGTCACATCTAGACTGGACTATTGCAATGGTTTATTATCTGGGTGTACAAATACTTCTTTAAAAAGTCTTAATTTAATCCAAAATGCTGCTGCCAGAGTCTTAACTGGAATTGGTAGGAGAGATCATATCTCTCCAGTTTTAGCTTCTCTGTCAAATTCAGAATTGAATCTTACGTCTAACCTACAAAGCTCTCAACAGCCTAGCTCCATCTTATATTACAGATCTTATTGTTCCATATTTTCCTAACAGTTCGCTATTGGACTGCAGGCTTACTTGCGGTTCCTAGAGTTTCCAAAACAGAATGGGAGGAAGGTCTTTCAGTTATCAGGCTCCTCTCTTGTGGAACCAACTTCCAGTTTCTGTCCATGAGGATGACACATTGTCCAGTTTTAAGACTGGGATTAAGGCTTTCCTTTTTGATAAATCCTATCATTAAGGTTGACTTGTTATGTTGCTATAGGCTTAGACTACAGGAGGACACATTGACCTCATTTCCTTAAATGAATTTTAAAATTGAATAGTTTTCGTCTATAATAGAATAGAATAGAAACAGCCTTTATTGTCCCACAGATGGGAAATTCAAGTGTAACAGCAGCGACAGATATAAAGATTCACACAAAAGTTCCTAAATGTTAAAAACAATATACAAAGTATAAAGAAGATAAACAATATCAAAAATAATGTTCAGTATGTATTGGAACATTGATAAGGACAGACTATTTACAGTACAGTATTACAGGCAGAGTGTGTGTTTTAGCAGAGGTCAGCATGTATTTAATCCTTATTGGGTTTGTTTGGAGCAGTGATGGTTGTAGAGTCTAACAGCTGCTGGGAGGAAGGACCTGCGGTAACGCTCCTTTGTGCATTTAGGATGCAGTGATTTGTCACTGAATGAGCTGTCCAGTTCAGTAACTGCTTCATGAATGGGGTGGGAGACGTTGTCCTTCTGTCTCCCACCACCTGCACTGGGTCGAGGGGTCATCCAAGCACAGAGCTGGCCTTCTTGATGAGCTTATCTAGCTGCTTTTTCTCAGCTGATGATAAGCTGCTGCTCCAACACACAACACCATAGAATATGGCTGATGCCACTACCGAGTCAAAGAAGGTATTCAGGAGCACCCCCTGCACTCCAAAAGACCTCAGTCTCCTCAGCAGGTAGAGTCTGCTCTGACCCTTCCTGTAAAGTGCATCAGTGTTGTGAGACCAGTCCAGTTTATTGTTCAGGTGAACGCCCAGGTACTTATAAGAGTCCACAATCTCGATGTTCACACCCTGGATGTTCACCAGGGTCAGTGAGGTGGACCTGTACCTGCGGAAATCCACCACCAGCTCCTTAGTTTGAGCAGCGTTGATCAGGAGGTGGTTCTGCTGGCAGCAGTCCACAAAGTCTTGAGTCCGCTGTCTGTACTCTGAGTCATCCTCACCTGTGATGAGGCCGACTATGGCAGAGTCATCAGAGAACTTTTGCAGATGGCAGTGTGGGGAGTCGATGGTGAAGTCTGCAGTGTAGAGGATGAAGAGGAACGGTGCTAGCACAGTTCCCTGTGGGACCCCCGTACTGCAGACCAGCATGTCAGAGACACAGCCCTGTGTCCTCACATACTGTGGGCGTCCAGTGAGGTAACCCAGTATCCACGGTGACATGTGGTGATCCACTCCTGATAACTCCAGCTTGTCCCGCAGAAGTCCTGGCTGGTTGGTGTTGAAAGCACTGGAGAAATCAAAGAACATGATCCTCACGGTGCTTCCAGGTTTCTCCAGGTGGGTCAGAGCTTGGTGCCTGAGGTAGATGATGGCATCATCCACCCCGATGCCAGGCCAGTAGGCAAACAGCAACGGATTCAACGAAGACCTCACCAGGTGGCACAAATGGTTGAGGACCAGCCATTTGATACTATTCCCATCTTAACATGTGATTCTCGACCTGCCATTGTGTATCTGTTCCTCTCAAACCCAGCCGGTCGAAGCAGATGTCCGCTTGTCCTGAGCCTGGTTCTGCTAAAGTCTGCTCCTCAGATAAATAATGTTAAATTATTATTTTTAAATATAAATGTTTCTGATGACATTTTATATATGAATTTTTCTGTTTAGTGCCCCGAGACAACTTCTGTTGTGACTTGGCGCTATATAAATAAACTTAATTGAATTGAAATTGAAAAGATTTGTAGCAGTTTATAAAAGTCCTATTTTATAAACCTTTACATTGTCATCAAATTGATTAAAATCATGTTATTGATGCCAGAAGTGTTCCAGGTTATACCAGAGGTGCTACTGCAAGCTACTTTTACTTTTTGTTCTAATAAATACCTAATAATTCTAATAATTGATATATGATTTGCTATAAGAAGCGGATACTTTCTAACATAGCTTTTAGTGGCAGCACAGACAGTTTGAGGCCACTAACATCATTTTGGTACAACAACCTAACAACTTGAGTTCTGAAATGATCAGCTCATAGTAGACGACGTAAAACAGTGCAGATGTGAGTCCGGCTGTCTCTGGCTTTCAGCTTGCAGCACTAACCACCACTCGGTCTGTCTATGAAGACTCACAGAGCTCATACTAACAAGCAACAGCCTCCTCTCGCCAGCAAACAGCTGAACGGCTTTGTCTGCAGTGTGTGGAACGTTTATTTGCATGACTGCATGTTGCGAGGTAACACTTTTGCCTTGAAATGTCACTCTTTTCAGCTGAAGCCCAAAACTGTCATTCTCACTCTGTTGTCAGGATTTGGCGTACTGTAACTGCTCTCTGTTCATCTGTAATCAGTGAGAGCTGTGTTTCCTTTTGCAGAAACAAATGTCTAATTTCTCAAATATCTGTCATCTCCTGTTGGCATACATGAAGGTTTATATATATA
>NC_056508.1:21564867-21577784 GCF_014905685.2 Nematolebias whitei | reverse complement strand
GATGGGTGGCAGAGCTTTCTATTTGGACAAAGTTCAAATGTTTTTTTTAATAATTTAAATGGTGTAATGTCATCTTGCTTCAACTTTATATTACTAAGCAAATATTATATATACTAACTTATATTACTAGTATGCAAATTATGTAAAAACAAAGCTTCTGATGTATTGAGTATTATTACATTGATGAAGAGTAAACAAAAAAATGGGTAATATAAAAAGTAGAATGGAAACTAAAAGGATCAAATCAAAAAGGTTGAACACAAGTTTAAGTTAATAGTAGCAGCAGACAAGCTAAAAACTACAAAAGGCAGAAAAGTAGCTAGAAGCTAAAAGCAGCAATGCAGAAACTAAAAGCTAAAATTAGTAAAGCTGTAGGTAAAGCCAGCAATACATTATAATTTAATGCTAAAATTAAAATCAACACAATGAGGAAAAATTGTTAAAACGTGCCTAAAGGTCAAAGCAGCAAAACAGTGGCTAATATTAGCAAAACAGTTGCTAAAGGCTAAAAGCAGTAAAATCACAGCTAAAAACTGCAAATGGCAGAAAGGCAGCTACAAGCTAAAGCAGTTTGAGACTTAAACAGAGCATGTCTGCTGAAGCATATTTCAAACATAACAATGTTTTTAAAGGAACTGAAAAAAATCTGTATTTTTACATGTACTATAGGGGTATTTTAAATAAAATTACATATTTTGAAAACAATAAAAATTACAGAAACCAAAAGTTATTCCACACTGTTCCCAATTGAGCTGAACAATTTGATACATGACTGGGTCAAATAGAACAAAGTGTGCAGAAGTAGTAAAAAAAAGAAAAAGAAAGTATGTTTGCTTACTCCCACAGAAAGTAGATGTGAGTGAGGTGAATATTCTGTTATCTCACATGACCACTGTGCAGTTGTAGTGCACGGTGAACATAAAAGGTGTTTTTACAATGTGTGCCCCCGTGTGTGTCTGTGTGTGTATGTGTGTGTGTGCATGCAGGGGAGAGGAGTGTCCAGTCCCAGGCAGCCCCACAGCTGTTCCCTAATGGTAAATATGTGTTCATCTGGCTCCTCTCTCTGGGGGTCTGCGGGTTTCGGGGAATAGAGGAAGCTAAGTGAGCAGACTCTGAACAAGCCCCTCCCTCAGGGGGGCATCATCCTTCTGACCTCTGACCTTTAGCTCCCCCACCACCTTCCTCTTCCTTCTGTGAATGCCCTTTCAATAACAGCCTGTGTCAAACCACACCTTTTCCAAACACAGCTGCAAACAAGGAGCCTGCAACCTGCAGGAGGGCGTTATATAACCAGGCTACCTTCGATACGTCACGCAGAGAGGGTCCGTTTATCACAAGCTGCCCCTTCAGTCATTTTCACAGATGCATTTGATTTCAGTTGTTTTTTGAAATCCTCTTTTTACTTTTAACTATGACATTAAGAGCCAAATGGTGCAGGTTTTATCCTGCAAGATTTATTTTGGCAACTCACCAAAACCTTTTATATTCCAGATGTTTTGTTGGTTAGTACATTGAAGACATTCATCATTTAAACTTCATATCCAGATAAATACTCAATGCACAAGTATGTTACATTGTTTGCTCAAAAAGCAAAAAATAGTTTGTCACAAATGCTTAACAAGTTCCACCAAGACCAGCTGCAAGAGTAAAATGATTAGACTTATTAAATTCATTTTGTATTTCACCCCCGCTTAGCTATTTGAATTATAAAAGAAAAAAACAAAACAATTGATGTCTTTTTTTTTTAACTATTTTGAGGCAATCACTGAGGAGGCTGTTACTGTTATTAAAAAAATAAATAATAAGGAATGATTCTCAGCTATTACCACTTCAAATTTTAGCTCAACATCTGTAAATGTGGCTGAGTTATAGCTATTTCTGTGCTTACTAAGGATTAGTTGTGGTGTGGCAGCCATCTTGAATTGTGGTGAATCTAAAAGGTAAATCAGCTTTAGACGTACATCCAGTCATTACCCTCTGATAACTTCATTAAAACTTGTCCCCTGGTTCTTGAGATAATTTGCTAATGCTAAAGACAAATGAACTCGCACAGAGACGAGGTAAAAACATTATCGCCCTTGGCGGCAGGTGAGAATCCAGAGCTTTTTAAAAAAAATCTAAGTATTTTTATTGAATTTTTAAATTTTTTAATAGAACATACACACACACATACGAAAAGAAAACATGCAACAAAATAACATAATCCTCTGCCGCATAGGATCAGCCGCACAGACATGAACTTGTTAAACAGGCATTGACATATTTTGAACATATGATACAAATGGATGACACATGTCCCAAAACCTCTTGACAGAACCTTATGAATTTTTCCATATGAATATGATACATCACTTCTCTTATCTAGTGTAATGCTGGGGGGTGTTGGATCTTCCAGTAGCACAAAACAAATCTCCTGGCCAAAAGAGAGACAAAAGCAATCACATCCTTCTCATACTTGCTGAAGGACGTATCCACAGGGACCACCCCGAACAGTGAGATGAACGGTGATGGGTGTACAGTTTTTCCACATACCACAGAGAAGGTGTCAATAATAGATTGCCAAAAGATCCGCAGTTTGGGACAGGTCCAGAATGTATGCAGGAGTGTAGCTTGAGTTTGTTTACAATGATTACATGCGGGGTCCAGGTTGGCTTTGATCTTGGACAACTTGTCTTTGGACAAGTGA
Organism: Nematolebias whitei; assembly: GCF_014905685.2. Lineage (NCBI taxonomy): Eukaryota > Metazoa > Chordata > Actinopteri > Cyprinodontiformes > Rivulidae > Nematolebias > Nematolebias whitei. Next base: position 21,575,098 of record NC_056508.1, on the reverse strand, counting down.
AACCTGTGCACCACCTTGAATTAGAATCCGTGGTTTTTAAATTTAAAATGTGTAAGGCTTTACATATTGTGGCATTGACTGTCAGTATTTTAACTTAAGTTACTCGTGGTTACAGTTCACTGGTGCACTGATTGATCTATGGTTTGAGGACACATTTGGTACAAAAACAAACTGGATTTCCTGGAAGTGAAAAAGCATCTTCAATGTAACTAATGGCTTCCAAGAGTCAGACCAAAGACTTTTGCTTTATTTGTGTTTTGATATGACTGAGATGAGTGAAATTAAGCTTGAACTATTTCAAACACTCCACCTTGGTGTTCCTAAACTCCATCATCACAGACTATTAGCTGCAGAGAGAGAGCCAATGATTCAGCTTAGCTTTATGCAAGAGATAAATCACAGAACCTTGCAAGCATGTACTTATTTCTCTTTTTTACACGTGTAATCTTGTGTCCAAAACTGCTGGGAAACAATCAGTTTAATGAAATTTTTTTTCAGTTTCAAGGCCAAAAGTGATTTGATTCACTACATTTGCAGAAAAAAATGAGCATAAACAGGATGGTGGAGGGGAGAGTTTTGAAACTCGTTTATATCACTAATGCATTTAAACCCAATTTTCACGGCGAGATGTGTTTTCATAAAAGCAGCAAAGATACTTTCGAAAATGACCTCGTAAATCTGTGAAGACGTATCAAACCTTGATACATCAAAGAGATTTACGATTTAATTATAACATGTAAGAAACAAGGAGGAGACTCGGTCTCAGAGGAGCAGAAGGAGCGCATGAGGGGTTTAAGTTACTATTTGTTGCAACTGTTTGCGCATGAACACTTAGTTCCTCACATGCAACACACTAAAACAGTCTGACCTATTTCAAGATTTGCTGTCCTAGTTTCTTTGCTTTTTGTTCGGAAATAGAAACATAAAAAGACATATGTTGCACATCCCTGTAACAGGTTTGTCTCCTGAATTTGCTCGGTGTTTCCTACCAGAAACACCAGACCTTTTTAATGTTTCTGCTGTGGGTGTTCATGCTTTTGAAAAAGGACTCACCTCAGAGCATCAGATAGGCTGTCTGATAAACTTTATTCAGTCTGAGTAAATTTACTGGAGCACCGTGTTTGCTGCTTGTTCAAAAAAGTCCAATGTTTTATCAAAATTTAAAGAAATAAATCTCTTAACAAGGCGATTTATTCTCAGTGAGTCTCTGCTCTGAGCTTACTGGTGAGTTCTGAACTAATTTCATCATTGTATGATGACAACATATAGTTCTTTCTTTCTTTCTGAATGTCTCTTCATGAAACACATACTACAGAGGATGAGCTTTAAACCAACACCCCCGCGCGTCATACTGTATATTTGCAGAAGTGGGCCCTCTTTTGCTGTAATTGCATGTCCCAACTTTTGTAGCTGTGGCTGGTGTGCATCCAGAATACACAAACGAAAACACGCCAGACTGTGTGTCTCCCCCCTGTCTTTACAAAACCTTAATGTCTGAAATGTTACGTTTCTCTTTTAACACATGATCATTACGATTTGATGAGACAGCTGCCTGACTAAGAGCTTGAGAGGCATGTCCCAACACCATCTCATCGTCTCGTGCGCCAACTGCTCCTGCTCACACTTTGCAATTACTGGAACCAACAGTGCTCCCAAGTCTGGCTTAAGACTGGAGTGTCATTCGCTGTCAGAATTTTTGTAATAATTCATGTAAGCGCTGTTAATAAAACCTTTACACCACTATTAGTTTTCTATTACACAGTTATTTCAGTTTTATTCTATTCCCTCTAGTAGTGCCCCAGGGCGCACCAGAAGGGCTACAGCTACCTGCTGCTGAATTATTTGTGGTTTGAAATGAACAAAGATCAAAATCTGTATAGAGTAAAGATTTATGAAATGTTTACTTGACATTTTTGAGACTGGGGTTTTTAGATCGTGGCAATACTTTGATCTTGGCTGCATTGAAACGCATGTTTAGCTCATCAGTTTGATCACAATTCAACTTTTTTTTTCTTCAAACTCAGGTTCAAAGATCTATCGACAACAGGATAGAAACTGTTTAAACCTTTTTTTTTCAACGTGCCACTTCAATCAACTTGAATTATTGCTTTGAGGCTCTAAATGCTTCCTAAAGTTTATGCCAAAAACTGATGCAGGATGAATGATAGTGTCAAAACCACCAAAACATTTTTTTTTTCTTGTTTGTTTAAAAGGACTTCACAATTTTCTGCTTTCTAACCCCTAAACTTCAAGGCTTTGGTTATGGTGTGAACAGCAGAGTGCATCATTCGGCAGTTAAATCACATCATGAGAAGAAAAATGAACGTCACTGTTTCCTGCATTTGTCTTTAATGCCTAATTTCATCACTGACCAGACTATGAGCATAATTTAAAATGATCTGTTGCTGCAAACATAATACGGCTTTGAAAACTATGTTCTCGTTGGTGTAGTTTAATTTACTTTTTAAATATCGCCAAGCTTCGCTTCAAGGGTTTTTCTTGCTAATAAATGCCAAGAAAACCAAAAATTTGCCAGATTTTCATATCCACACTCCATTAACAAAAAGATTCCAGTCAAGATCACGAACCCTTAATTGAAGATGATTCACTTGTTATCTCCCCAAGATAATGACTGCAGTGAGAGTCATGCTGAATGTTTTAAAACTGCTTCTTGTTGGGGGTGAGGGGGTGTACGAGCAGCAACATGTATAAAAGGTAATTCCTTATTCCAAATTCCCCTTATAACAGCGGGGTGGGGGGTGGGGGTTGCCAGTCTGTGGTTTGGAGTATTCAAAAGTGTGTTAACACAACGCCAAGAACAAAATAAATACTATAAACTGTTCAGAAATAATTGTTGAAGTTTATTAAAGCTGTAAGAACTTTTAAGGAAATTAAAATCAAAAGTTTTAAGTCTTAGTCTTTGCATCTTTTCAAGTGGGCACCACAGCAAGTTCACTCCCAGGTCAAAATGCACCAAGCTTGGAGAAACTGTTGAACTCACAGGCCTCACAACTCCAAATCTACAGGCTAAGGAAGTTAAGGTCACGACAGTACAATAAAAATATACAGAAAATGCTTTGGAAGAATTTCAAGGAGAAAGTCATCTTCTTGCATCTTTAAAAGCAAAAAAAAAAAAAAAAAAAAAAATCAAGGTTTCTGTAAAAATGTTTTTAGAACAGATATGAAGCGTTTGGCCATGATACACTGCGCTGAGCTTCACAAAGCTCAAACACGCCAAACACTACGAGTAGATCCAAAGTACCTAAACCTGGGCTTATTGGACCCCATAACCCTTTGTCATCAACGAAGAGTCAAACCCTGTGCTTTAATTTGAGCCGGATCCTGCCGGAACTGGATCCGGGGACTCCCAGATTTTGACAGGGTGCGTTCCGGTAACTGTTTGCTTGGATCCGGTAGCTCTCAGACTTACTAATAATAAAGTTATCAACAAATATGACTGCCTTGAATAAATAAAACTTATACTTGATACGTAAACTCACGTTAACAGGTCTCTCTTGTAAACGAGTCCTTGAGGCTCTATGGGAACTAACCTGTATAAATAAAGGCTGAATGAAAAAATAAACTGAAAATAATTACATAAACACTAATTTTAAACACAACAGCCACTTATGAGCTTCTTAATATCTCATATGATCTGCCTCTTCAAGTAAGCATTTCCGCGTCTACCCTTAAAAAATATCTCCGTCCCTAAAAAAGTGGTGGGGCTGAGTGTTGAACGAGCTAATCAATCAGTCGTATGCGGGCATGAGCCCACAGGCAGCTATGGAACAGACGGAGGGGGTTTCACATGTGGAGTCAGACAACAACGAGCAGGGACAGTGTCGGACTTGGAACCATCAAGTAATGGGGAGGGTGTGGGGAGGATAATTGACAGAAGCGGAGTCTTTACAAATGTAGGTAAATGTAAATGTTTAACAACTCATTAAAATACACCAAAATGCAGGAAATTGAAACTACTTTAAAATTTTCTGGGGGAGACCTCCAGAGTGCCCAACTCCCGAGCCCCCCTCCCCTGCCAGCCCGCCTGCTATTTGCGTTCTGGCATTGATTGGTTTACAAATTAAGCCCTGGTCGAACCTTTATGCTCCTAAGGCCTTCAACAAACCGGGGCCCTCAACTCTTTCCACCACCAGCATTAGGATTGTGACAAATTTAAAAAATCTACTTCGCTCTAACACTTGATGCTCTCAAAGTCATTTTTTTACTGTTGTCTGTGTCCATGTGTTATCTTTTTTTATCCTCACCACTCTATTTGCACTGTCCTGACATGACTCTCTCAAAGCCTGTAATGTAACTATGTGCTAAAAGATTACATCATGGAGGCACATGAGTATCACGACTTCGCTTGTTCCTGTGACTTTATATCACAGTCATAGTTGTGGTCTAGACCAGCACAGGAGGGCTAACTTAATTATCTCAATGACCAAGCCCCCTCATTGCTCACAAGCCCCACATCATAGTCCTCTGTCTAGGACCATGATACACTGCCACCATGATTGCAAACCATCATAACCTTGCTTGCTTTATCACACATACTGGGAAGCACATTGCATTCTTAATACATTTTACCATGACCATGCAAAGACCATCCATGTTCTGGCTGTTTTTTTTTATTTTTTATGTCATACACCAACTATGCATTGGATCTATTAAAATTGAGACTTTTAAAATGTACCTCACTTAGTAAGATACACTGCTAAACGGATAGTCTTGTTGTTTTTGAAGTGATGTTCTGTCATATAGTTGACAATAGTTAGTACTTTATCAGCCATGACATCAGTCATTGAGCACAGAGTGTGTAGCAAAGGGTCTTTGTCCAGGCTAGGCAAATGACTAGACAAATATTTATATTGTGTTTTTTCTTTCTCAAAAATGACATACCTTTTTTGCATGGCATTGTTTTTAGTTTGTTGTTGTTTTCTCAACTGAACAATAAAATAAAAAAATACTAACTAGTGATAACTATTTGACAGAACATCACTTCAAAGATGACCAGACAAGGCTGGCTACCTTTTTCTTTTCACGTGCAGTGTGTGAAAATCTTCTATTCTTACAGGTTTAATGTGTTGAACTGTTCATAACTCCATTCTTTCGTTGCAACATTTTAGTTTTCCCCTTCTACTGAAAATTTGGACTTTTTGAAACAGACTAATTTCCATTCAACAGCTACATTATTTGTTCCTGCATACAGTATTTGTATGAAGAATAGCAACACACCGCATTATTGTGAGTTCATTCATTTACTTGATAAAACACATTAATCACTTTTCCAATTGGAGGATTGTTCCCGTTTACTTTAATAACACCAGGTAGTGTGTAACTTGTTTTTAATAAGTTATTGTTTTTATTATAATGTGATATGTAAAAGCTCAGGGTGTAGGTTTGGATGTAGATTTTTTCATTTTTATTTGACAGAACAAGTTGTAGAAAGTTGGATTATAGCCGCTGCAAGTATTTTGTTAAATGTCAGTAAAAATAATTAAGCTCCTCAGGTTCCTTGTGTTTTTATTAAAAACACACACTCAGCTTCATTTTTAACAGCTTAACAAGTTAAAGAAAAACTGATCAAGCTGTGGTTTCTCCTATTTAATGAGCTTTATATCAGAGACAATGCTGTGACGTGTATAGATCACTGCTTGTCTTAATGAAAGTTAAAGTGATCGCCTCCTCTGTTTTCCTGATTCCTAAGGAGTGTGAGGTTTCCAAAGCTCAAGAAAGGCACACAGCGGTCTCTGATGTGAGAGCAAATTTATCCTGTGCTGTTTGAAACGGGCGTCTCTGTGAAATGTCTCACTGTCTAGAGGCGAGACCTCAGCTGTCCTGCTTTGACTTTTTGCTTTTCAGTCATTCAAGTTTTGTTTAAGAGAAAACAAGGCCCAGGTAGCTGAAACAGATTTTGTTTTATTCCCCTAAACGCCTGGAAGGTTTAGTCTAAACCAGAAAGTGAAAACTCCAGCTTTACAATAAAAGGATGATAAGTGACATGCGGTATAAAAACTTTCAAGGTTATAAATCATCTTTTCAAAAGAGAAGCAGACACATTTTATCCACATGCACATAGAAAAACAAAGTAAAATCCTCTGTTTGGCTGTGTTAACTTTAATGCTTCTTCATTATAGTCTTCTATTGCTCACATCCCTTTCATTCCTTCACTGCTTTTATGACCGATTCAACTTTATTTCCTCTTTTCTGCAGCTAAATGCCAAATGAGTCTGCTGTTCCTCTTCTCTCCGTCTGTTTGACTGAATTAACAGTGTAGCTGAGCGTGAGGCTCCTAATTCTTGCAGCGATATCAGTATGCATGAGGTGTCATTAAGTAGGTCAGGACAGCATGTACTTTGTATGTTTTATGGGGTCCGTCTGACTCCTTGTTTTTCTGCAGAGACCTGTGCGGTGAACAATGGTGGCTGCGACAGCACGTGTCACGACTCGGTGACAGGCGTCCGCTGCAGCTGTCCTGTCGGCTTTACTCTGCAACCAGACCGCAAGACGTGCAAAGGTAAAAAAAAAAATCATTATCCAGGCGGCTTTAATGCTGCACCTGTCGTGAAATTAATTTCCTGCTTGTCGTGTTGCCATAGGGTCCTCCCTCCACCTGGAGTTAAAGGAATGATTGAATAGTTAATAACCTGTTACCAGTTTGAGCTCCTTGTCTTAGTCAATCAGCTGGATTTCAATTTAGAACAAGATCTGCTGTTTCTCAGCTTTAATAACTCCAGGATTTCCCTGCTCTCTGCTTCTCCACAGCACATTTTTGAGCATTTCTTTCCCATGCACCAGTTTTTCAGTCGGTCTGAAGCAGAACATCCCAAACTTTTGCAAGTCTTATCAAGTTGTGTCTGCTAAAACTTTGCCTAACTTTATATGGAAATTTAGGGGGTGACTAGCAGAACAAAGACACCACACTACACAAAGACACGCTTTGTTTCTAGTAGAGCCAGCCCAGAAATCTGCCGGCGTTCTGTGACTTGTTTTTACAAACTGCACAGATAAGAGCGCCCTGAATCGTACTGGTTTGGTTTGAGAGGAAACGAGAGGAAAGCAAACCCAGGTGGCACTGGCACAAGAAGACAGGAGCTTACTTCAGGCGAGGCATTTTCTGGGGGGCAAGAGATCAAGCAAGTGGGGGGATTTTTAAATTTAATTTCTTCTGCATTTATTTCAACCAGATGATGAAGATCCCCTTCGAGAGGCAAATGCCTCATTTGTGGTGATGATTCAGAATTAATCAAAGCTGCAGAAAAACTTGCCAAGCAGAGAATTAACCAAAACACGGAGATGAACACGGCCCTTATCGACGGAGGGTTGGAGGGTCTGCACATGCAGTGCAGAGGAGTCTGAAGATGGGCACAGATGATTCTGAATTTACTGCTGCGAGGCTTCGCTGTGTGAGAGCTGAAGCTCCTTAAAGCCACCTGCAAACTGGTTTTAGTCCCTTTGAGGACCAGTAAGGGAACCCATGGGGTTTATTTAACATTTTTAAGACTAATTGTTCCCATTGTGCACCTTTTTCCACATAAATCTCCACCAACTTGATTAAACAACCTTTGTGAACTCGTGTTGTCGTAACTCCTGACAGCGTCGCAGGGTTCACATCTTTTCAGGTGCCAGACGTTCCGACTGCAAATCATTCTCGCTCAGAATACTCTGCAGAGCCTAAATAGGCCACGGCGTGCTAACAGGTGAAGTAATTTGGGGTCGTGTTCGCAGCTTTCTTCAGTTGTGTCCGAGTGGCAAAAAGAAACAACGTACTGCTGGTTTAATTTTCTCCCCTTTTCAGCTGCGATGACTGATTTGAATTATCCACTCCTCATTAGGATTTTCTGTTCACAGACATTGACGAGTGCCGTCTCAACAATGGGGGGTGTGATCATGTGTGCCGGAACACAGTGGGTAGCTTCGAGTGCAGCTGCAAGAAGGGCTACAAGCTGCTAACCAATGAGAGGACCTGTCAAGGTACGAAGCTTTTTTATTGCACTTTGCCACTTAAAAAAAGTTATTCTTTATGTGTAGTAATGTGTACTAAACATTTTTTGTTGCTGTTTTTCAAAAAACACTAATATTGATTAGGAAGAAAATGTCTTCTCATCAGCCCAAGTGCGCCTCTCCAGCTTGTTTGGTTAAAAGTGTATCTCAGCAGGAGTTAGGCTGAGTAGCTCCAGCACAAATGAAAATAGCCTTCTTTGATTGAACATTTATTGCCCAAAGTTATAACCCATTTTGTGTTTGCTTGGGTCAGTTATCTGTTGCAGCCATCTTGAATTGAGAACTTCAAATATTAAAATAGTAGATGTTTATCTATTGACTACTTTCCAAGAGTTTCAATAAAATAGATGCGCACTGCAGGTTTGGTTTATTTGTCAAATGCAGAATCAACACAAAGTCAGCAATGCAATGAAATGCTCAGGATGAGAACGCATGAGATGTTTTACTAACAGACACACACATACCGCATTTTTCAGCCTAGAAGTCACAGTTTTTTGCATAGTTTGCATGCCCTGTGACTTATACACCGAAGCGACGTATTTGTGGATTTTTCCCATATTTATAAACTAACTTTTGGCTGAGATATGACCGTTTTCATTCATTCTGACTGAAAATATTGAACACTACCATTTTCAGCTGCTAGATGGCACTCGAGTAGGATGGCGTGCCGTTGTGTCACGTATTAGGTAAAAGTGGATATTAATGACACAATCCGCTTGCCTTAGCCTGCCACCTTCATCCTGCTCGCTTGGAGCAAATGTCAAATCAGCTTCATTTCGCCGCACCACCCTGGCGAAAGTGTATTCATTAAGTAAAAGTTCAACTGAGACACACTTTTACTATAATGCTGAGCAAACAAATAATTGTTTTAGGTGCTTATATTGTTAAATTTCAAAGAAATGCACAGCGTTCCTCCTTCCTGATTTCCTCTGTCTGTGCATTCCCAGTAGCACCGAGGCAGCGAATACTTTTGAAATACAGACGATTTGACCGTTAAAAGTCCTTTTATGAAATAAAAGTTCAACTGAGACACACCTTTACTATAAAGTCGAGCAAATAAATAAATGTTTTTAGGTGTTTATCTTGTTAAATTTAGAAGAAATGCACAGCGAGTCGTCCCTCTGCGCACTTCCGCGAATCAGGTTTTGAAATGCAACTGATTTGACCGTCAAGGTGCATTTATTAAGTAAAAGTTCAACTGAGACGCACCTTTACTATAATTTCGAGCAAACAAATAATTGTTTTTAAGTGTTGTTTAATTCTTGTTAAAGTCCTCCCGTGCACGCTCCCGCAGCCGCTATTTAGCAGCCCATCGATTTTTGGCACAACACCGGCCCACGTTTCCGGGTTGTCAGCGGTGACGCTTAACAAATGCGATGCATCAGCGGTGACACATAGTAGATGCAACATATACGGCGAAGTGACTTATCTATGGATTTTTCTACTTTATTAGACATATTTGGACTGATGCGGCTTTTAGAGTGGTGGGACTTGTATGGCAGAAAATATGGTATACGCACACAGTCAAAGGCAAAATCATAATCATGGGAATAATAAGAGATGATCACATGTGTGTGATGCGACATCTCTAACACCACAACCTCAATTCTAGGGTGAATTAAGCCACCAGAACATATGCAGAAAAAAAGACTTGAAACATGGAAGCTGGTTTTGCCTCTATTTAAGCAGAAAATAGGAGAACATGTTTTTTTTCCTCCTCCTTTTCCGTATTGATGTGGTTAATTGATCCCCAGCCTGGAACACATCAGTGTCATGCAGTGAGATTAGAGAGGCTGCTCTGGGTCACATCACTCTCTGCGCTCTGAGTGTGATCAGTGTGAGTGTTCGCTCTATCGCTGCACTTCACAGCCACTTTCTTCTCCCTTCATGTCTGTTTTTAAAAGGAATGCCTTTCCTTCATTATCTGGAGCCAAAACAATGTGCAGTTTATTTTGCCACAATGACACAGGGAAAAAAAAATGTGGTCTTTCCTTTTAAGAATGTAAATTCCAGTTTGTTTCCAGTGGCGCTGAGCCTCAAACAGCTCAGCCCTGTGTTGTTTGGGAGCACGAGGTCGAGGACGGAACAGCTCTGTCCTGGTTTGGTCCTCTGTAGTCTCAAGACGGGGGTGGTGTTAAAACTTGCCTCCTGTTGAGGGAGCAGCTGCCAGGTTTGCACACACACACACACACACACACACACACACACACACACACACACACAC
>NC_056508.1:21541483-21564857 GCF_014905685.2 Nematolebias whitei | reverse complement strand
CACACACACACACACACACACACACACACACACACACACACACACACTGCTGAGTCACCTGTCCGCCTCGTAACCTCTCATTCCTATGAGTTTTTAAAGCAGACAGAAAGAGTTGCAGGTTACCTTTTATTATCGCCCGATGCCAAAGCCGAAAGGGCCTGTGTGCGTTGTGCATGCATTTGTTTGTCTATGTTCGCAAAACATCTCATGAAGCACTGGATCGATGTTCATTCATTCATTCGACCTTTATTTATACAAGTTAGTCAATGAAGCTCACAGAAAGTAACTGTGACATCTGCAACTGTTTACATTTAGGAGTCAGCCTGATTCAAGATGGCCACCATAGCTAAGCTTCCTTAGCAAACAAATAAATGGCTGTAACTCCGTTTTACAGATATTAAGGTAGAATTTGGTGTCATACCTTAGTCATTTACACCTGCTCCAGTGTAAGATCACAAGAAGGATCATATTACTGCATACAATTTCACATAATGTTATTTTTAATGCTTGACCAAAACAGCTATAACTTTTGTCTTTTCTCAGCATGAAACAATTTTATTTTCTGGCATAAAAAGCCTTTACAATTCATAGAATTTTTGATCTGATCAATGACTTTATTACTGTTATTTGTCTTGGAGGACACATTTACAGTTATAGAGGCATGCTACAAATTTATACCCAACTTTTGCATAGTTTGGGGGTCACATGTCATATAGTCTTTAAAAAAGTTTTAGTCTTAGTTTTGTTTGAATCTGAACGAGGGATGCTTGATTTTTGTTGTGCTTTGAATCCCATAAAGAAATTTAATGTGTCTCTTGCAAAAAAAAACAAATTGTATAGATGGAGATTTTTTTTTTATGAAACATTTCAAAATCCATTTGTTTAGAACAAACAAACACACATGCTGTTATGTCAGTCTAATGTATAAATTGATTTTAAAAAGTCTGCTCTTTAAAGCTTTTGTCATTTCATTTTCCTTTACATATGGCATGTTGCATAAATAACTCATTTTCTTTCTTGTATGCAATCCTTATTTTTTAATGTATACATTTATTTTATGAGTTGAAACATCTTGTACCAGCTACAAGATGTTTGCCTTTGCAGAAAAAGACAAAACAGAGGTAGAGGAGTTCAATATAGAGCAAAATAGATGTAATGTAGTGTCAAAATTGTCCTGTTTAATTTCCTCATCTTGTACATACTGATACTAAATATAACGTATTACTCATCAACAACAATTTACACAATATTTAACCTGACTTGACAGCTTAGACTGAAACCTGCTCCACTATTCCTCCCGAGGTCCCCCTAGAAACTAAAATCTTATATCTTTCAGGGATCTCAGACCCTCAGCTGTATTATCTTGTCCTTCATTTTATCCTCCTTGTCTGGCTTCTTGGCTCATTTCTGTTGGCGGCGGGAACGTTTGTCCCAGCGTGCAGCTCAGCAGCACGGTGCAGTGTGCTCAGTGCAGGCTCAAGTCACCACCACATGTTGTGAACCATTTGAGATGATCCTTTCTGGAGAACAGCTGTAAAGATGTTTTATTCTGAAAGGCAAAAAATAAATAAAAATCTGATTTTAACAGATAGTTCAAAGCTTTTTAAATGGGATTCAGTGGAAATTTTTATGAACAATTAATAGTTTGACCTCTTGTACAGGTACATCTCCAAAAATTTGACTATCATGAAAGATTTCAATTAATTTTGTCAGTCATTTCAGAAAGTGAAATCAAACTAAATCAGCACCATCAAATCAAAGACACAAAGAAATACAGAACATTGTGAAATCAGAAGCTCTGTTGTTGAAACTGTAAAACACAGCAAGACCACTGGACCAAGATTCAAGTCTATACGGTCCATTTCCCACCACAAAAGTTAACACATACCGTCCACCTAATCTAGTTGCTGAGTTTAGTACTCTCTCCTAACATACAGTATGTGTGCTTGGTGACTTTAACATTCTTATTGACAACTCTAATAACCCACTAACTAAGCACTTCTTATCTTGTTTGGACAGTTTGGGGTTTCAAGAGCTTATTAATTTCCCCACCATTCCACCAGACTTGTTCTTTACCTCATCTCTTATTCTAGCATCATCCTTCAAAACTGTTCAACAACTGATCAACCTATCTCTGACCATCTCTTTTAACATCACATTCTCACTATCTAAAGCTAAACCATCGTGTGTCATATTTTTTTAAATATCAAGAACATTAGCATGGGCACAATAAATACTGGTAATGAAAATCTCCCCAGCACTGGCCCCAGTAAAAACACAGACTGTCTCCTTCACCCACCTTGCACCCTGGTTCACACTGGAGCGTTGCTATTTGAAGGCCAAAGGATGACAACTTGAACGTCTACAAGAAAACAGGACTCACAGTATACAAATACTGTACATGTACTTAGCCCATATTCTCCACTACAAGAATGCCCTCTCCCCTGACAAATCACAATATTACACAAATATCATTAGAACTGGTGACAGAAATGCACTTTTCTCTCTGGCAACCAAAACACTATGCACCACCGGACTTTTTGACCCCTCATATCTACTCTGTCTATAACGGTAACTCTATTATGGCATTTTTCAATAACAAGATCAACAACATCCTCCAGCATATACACAGTCACTCTGTATGCAACTTGCTCATCTCTGTCTCTCTACCCCCACCCCCCACTCCACCCTTCATTCTCAAGCTTCACATTTCCTTCACATGCTCAAGGATCCCACCTGATCAGAACATCAAAACCACTGACCAGTCATCTTGATCCCTTTCCAACAACACTTGTTAAAGTCTGTGTTCTCTCCCTTACCCCATTATAACAGAAATTGTTCATTCCTCTCTTGCCTCTGGTATTGCCCCATCATTCCTTAAAACAGGAGCAGTAACCCCTATTCTCAAGAAACCCGTATCAGAGCCCAGTGACTTCAGGAACATTCTACCCATATCCAGTCTCCCATTTCTTTCAAAAATTCTAGAAAAAAACAGTTGCTTCCCAGATCCATGCCCACCTCTGCAACAATAATCTATACCAACAATTCCAATCTGGCTTTTTCCCACTTCACTGCGCTGAAACAGCTCTTACCAAAATCACTAATCTCACAGCTGTTAGCTCTAGACTCCTCTCCATCCTCATCCTCTTCAATTTAAGTGCCACCTTTGACACCATCTCACTCACTATCCTCACTGACAGTCTTTCACATATTGGTATTTCAGACACACCCCTTAATTGGTTTAATTCATGCCTTTCCGACCTCACACAGTTTATTCAATTTAAATAATTTACCTCTCAGCCTTCCGGATAGAGGGTGAAACGTCTCTATAAAAAAAGAAACTGTCCAGACGACCTGACTGAGAATTATTGGATTTGATACCTGGATGATTGAGCATGAACTTTGTTTTCCACAAGGTTCTGTCCTCGGCCCTCTCCTTTTTGTTATTGCCTTCTTCCACTTGACAATATATTTCAGAAATACAATATTAAATTCCACTGTTATGCTGATGACACCCAACTCTATCTGTCCACCACCTACCTCCACCATCCCATCCAACTCACTCTCTTACTGTCTTTTATGATATCAGGTTCTGGTTCTCCACCAAATTTTCTTAAAATAAACAGTGACAAAATTTCTTATTATTGAAATGAATAATAAACAACTTCTTATTGGCACTAAATTCACCCTTGCAAAAACAGAAAATTTTACATTATCATTGACAGCACCTCAATGTCGTCGTCTCCCCCCCCCCCCCCCCAACCAGGTTAAAAGTCTGGATGTCATCCTAGACAACACATTATCGTTCCCATATCTGTAATATCGCTTGTTCACTCTACTTTTGTCTCTGTAATATCACTTGTCTCTGTCCACCTCTCTCACCCAACAGTACTGTGATCATGGTTCACTGGTCGCATCCAGTCTCAAAAAATGTAAAAATAAAATTTAAAAAAAGTCACAAAATCCATTCATGAATTGCAAATGGTCCAAAACTTAGCCACTCACATAATTTCCAGAACCCCTTCCACTAGTCATATAACCCCTGTCATGCATCATCTTTACTGAAAAATGCTGATAAAACCAAAGGGATGCTTTGGGTATCGGTCGGCTCGCATCTCTTTTAAGCTCCATGTGGAAAACTTGGTAAAGAAACTGAAAGTTAAATTGGGTTTCTTTTTCAGAAACAGATCCTGTCTACCTTTGAATGCCAGGAAACACCTTGTAACTGTGACTTTCCTTCCCTCCATTAATTACGGTGACATTATTTACATGAACTATCCTACAAGCACTCTGCAGATGTTGGATGCTGTCTATCATGGTGCACTAAGATTCATAACTGGCTATGATTATCGTACCCACCACTGCACCCTGTATTCACTGGTTTACTGGTCATCATTAACTTCAGGCAGACTCTCCCACTGGTACATTTTCATCTTTAAATCACTTCTTGGTCTGTTGCCTTCATACATCTCCTCCTACACGTCTCTGCATGAGTGCAGGTACAGCGTGCGCTCTCAGGACATTATTACCTGCAGTGTTCCCTCTGTGAGGACTGAACTAGGCAAAAGGGCCTTCTCCTACTCTGCTCCCGTTTCCTGGAATATCTTACAAAAAGATCTGAAGCTCTCGACCTTGACCTCTCTAAGTGGCTTTAAGAATCTGTTGGACACCTGGCAGGGTCCAATGCTGACATGTTCCTGTTTTTAGTTTTCTACATTCGCCTTATAATCTAGCTATTTTTTGTAACTTTTTTTGGCCATCTTCTTTGTACAAAAAAAAAATCTGTATGCCTTTTTATAACTGTCTATTGTTGTTGCTGTTGTCCATTGTTGTCATCTTTCTTTGTTGAAATCAGGTCTCTCCTACAAATGAGCCCTCGAGGCTCAATGGGATTTACCTGTCTAAATAAAGGTTGAATGAACTCTAGCTCCCCATTAAATTTTATATTTCCTACAAAATCCTGCTCGTCACCTTCAAAGCTGATCACAAGATAGAACTTCTCCACATTAACGCCTGCTCCTCTGACCACTATGTGCTCAAGAGCATTCAGTCACTCAGCACCCCACCACTGAAACTCTTCCCCTGGACACCAAAAATTCTCCCACAGTGTCCAATTTCAAACCCTGAATCAAAACTCTCTTCTTGAAACTGACATATTCAGTTTAACCATCTTTTCACATTACCTGTATGTATGATGCCATTATTGTTATTTTTCATTTGTTGTTTGATTCTTTTGTTTTTATTTCATATTATATTTTATTGTATGGTGTCCTTGAATGCCATGACAGGCGCCTTCAAATAAAATGTATTAATATCATTATTATTAAGATCTACATGCAAAGATGGAGCAGCCAAGACTAGTTTTGAGATATCTCGGCTGCGTTAGTGTGCCCTGAGGAAAATAAAATTAAACAAGGAGTTGACAACTTTGCACACACGAGGCAGGGAACTTCAAATACAGATCATCGCACTGTCATCTATCCTTCACGTATACCTCAGAAACATGACTTCAATACATGTGTTTATGCCCAAAAATATATTTCATTCACTGAAAAAAAAAAAAAAAAAGAAATACATGAAACAGTAATTTTATGTTGCCAGTTTGAAGCTGGTGTTACAAGATACTACAAAATATCTTCTTCTTCTTTTTTTTCATTTTTGTGAATGTTCACTATTAAAGATACAAACTTTAAATTCTCATGTCAGATATAGCTCAGCTTTGTATTCCAGTTACAATGTCTGCTTTTAACAGCTAATTAAAATTATACAGCTTTTCTAGTTAATTACAAAATTGACGTTGTCCAGAACCAAGTTTAGCTTATTGGTCCAGGCTGCAGCAACATTCCCAGGTTTTCATGTGGCTCTTTGGTAAGAATAATTTACAATTTCCCACCACTCCGTATTCTTCATGACCTGCTGTCAGAGTGAAAGTCAAGTCTAGTCTGTTTAATCAAAAAATTGATCTTTTTTCCTCAATTTTTTCAAAGATGGCACAGATTGTGTCACTGTGACCTCCCTGAGGTCATCCCTGAAAGATAAAGACATTAAATGATCAGATCTGCACTTGTGTTTGGTTTTATTGACAGTTGCTGGTGTTCGTTGTGTGTCGAAGCGTACAGTCTCACCAGATCAGGTGTGCGCTGTCTCCTTAAGGTGTTGAGATGTGGAAGCTGAACTCGGGGTTTATCTTGGTTTAAACAGTCATGGTGTTTCTCTGCTCTCAGTGGGCCGTGGCTCTTAATTCAGGATGGGGCATGTCTGCAGAGCTCCTGTCAGCATTCTTCCACCCAAAGTCCCCTCCTCATCTTCCTCTGACTCCCAATGCACATGAGAGCACTTAACTCTTCATCTTTCTCCGTTTTAAGCGTTTATCTGTTTTGTAGAAACAATTGTAGTTTTTCCAGCTGTCTATATATGTTTGATTTATTTTCCACAAAGCCTCAACGAGAAATGCTAGGACTTAGCAGAGAGAAGTAGCCGATGGAAACTTGTTTTTTTTTCTTGCTGCCATGTAAATGAGTGTTATAGGAGTTGTCAACAGTCTGTATTTTGGTACAACACCAAACTATGTAATGATAAGTTGCAGATTCACTTCTGGCGTCAATGGAGCATTAAGAAACATTTTTTAAGGATAAACTCAGAGTCACCAGGATTGTTTTTTCCACAGGGGTTTACAGTAAACTTTATCCCTAATTTGCCAGAAGTGAACACTTTTGCGGCACTGCACAGAGCATGTGCCAATCCCCCCCCCCCCCCCCCCCACACACACACATACACACACACATTCAGGTTTCCAAAGGCAGTCAACTTGAACAAGAGCTACTGTCCTGGCTTTGTCTTGTAAAACCAAGATAAATCAGCTGTTTATGTGGAAGCTGTACTTCAAGCTGTAGATATGCTCAGTCCAGTTTTTTGTTAGTTTTATTTGTATCAAGAGCCTATAAAGTAGGGGTGTCCAAAGTGCAGCACGTGGGCTATTTGCGGCCTTCGGAGTGATTTTGTGCAGCCCGCAACTGTTGTTTAAATATGGTATCCCCTTGGCCTACAGGCTCAAGTAGTTTATTTAGATGGAAACCTGTTACAAACTGAAATAATAGTGTTTTTTCTTTACATAACTCCAGATGAAAAATGTAATGTGGTGTTTAAATGTACAGTACCAACTTTATGTTCACTCCAATTTCTTATTAAAAAGGATCCCAATTCTATTTCGACTTTAATCAAAAAGTAGACGTTTAGGAAACCATTTATGTAAAAGTTGCCTCCAATAATACTGTGAGTGCTGATTGATCACATGATATGTGTTTTAAATAAAAAATAATTGGAATAAACTCTGTTTGTTAGCAAAATATCTCATGAACCACTAAACAGGTTTTACTGAAACTTTAGGAAAATAATCATTGGAGTCACACCTCCAAATAATTAACTTTTGCACTCAGCCCAGTTGAAGATGGCCACAACAACAACTATAACTCTGTCCTTTTACAGATATTGAGCAAAAATTTAGTGTGATTAGCATTATCCTCGACACTTCAATCGGAACAAGTAGCTGACTGTTATACTTTAAACTTTGACATTAACTGTTGGAATCAACCTCATACACCACTGGAAATATTTTAATGAAACTATCAGGAAGTAATCATTGAATGTACATTTACACCAAAATAATTATTGGAAACAACTGAGTTTAAGATGGCTTCCACATCTAATCAAACTTAGAATACATAAATTGCTACGTCTCAGTGACTTTTACAGAAACTGAGGTAAAATTTGATGTGGTGGTCATTCCAAACACATATTTCAAAGGCTAATAGAGCATGTGTCAAATTGCATGATGTTGTGAATCATTTTATTTTCAATTTTTGAACAAAACTGTTATAACTTTGTTATTTCTCAGCACAAGATCATCTTATTTTAAAACTACAGTATCAGGGCTGTGTGCTGAGCCCTCTGCTGTTCACTCTGCTCACGTATGATTGTGCAGCTACCCATCCAGGCTGTCATATTGTAAAGTTTGCAGATGATACAGCGGTGATGGGATGCATCACAAACAATGATGAGTCCAGCTACAGACAGGAGGTGGAACACCTGGAGAGCTGGTGCAAAGAGAATAACCTTCACATCAATGTGAAGAAGCCAAAGATGGTTGTGGACTTCAGACGGAACAAACACGCCATGGAAGTGGTTTCCAGCTACAAGTACTTGGGTGTGCACCTGAATGACAACCTCAGCTGGAGCAACAACACCACCAGCCTGATCAAGAAAAGGCATCAGAGACTCTACTTCCTCAGGCAGCTGAGACGAGCTGGTCTGGGAAGCTCAGTCCTCACCTCCTTCTACAGGTGTGCAGTGGAGAGCATCCTGTGCTCCACCATCAACGTGTGGCATGGAGGCTGCACAGCTGCAGAAAGAAAAGCTTTGCAGAGAGTGGTAAAGGCTGCACAGAAGACTGTTGGAGTCAGTCTCCCCACCATCACAGACATCTACACATCTAGATGCAGGAAGAGAGCCACTTGCATCATGAAGGACCTCACTCACCCAGCACATACTTTTTGCCCTGCTTCCTTCAGGAAGGAGGTTGAGGAGCATTAAGTGTAGAACCACTAGACTGAGGAACAGCTTCTACCCTGAAGCTGTTAGACTCATGAATCTCTAACCAGAATAATCACTGTAAAAAATCACATCATGTTGCTTCTGATCTGTTTCATGTTGATGTGTTCATTTGTTCTCATCTGCTCACACAGACCCATGTTCGTGCTGCTGTTCGGCTTATTGTTTTTGCACTACTAGTGCTTAGCGTATTTTTAGTCAACGTTTTTCTTAGTTCATACCTTAGATCTTATTCCTGTTTTTCTTTTACATTTTATACTTTTTTAATACTGGGACCCTGTGTACATAATTTCTTTCCACATCATGTACCGCATGTGATGCAAATGATAATAAAGAACCTTGAATCCTTGAATAAAAGGCAGTGGGAATACATATTCCCTTCTTAAAAATGTTTGTAATTCTGGTATTTGTTTTATTTATTAATCCACCCTTTTATCTTTTACCTGCTTCTTTTTTTTTGGGTTGCGGGGGTCACTGATGTCCATATCCAGCAGTCACTGTGTGAGAGGCAGGGGACACCCTGGACAGGTCGCAAGTCTTTCACAGGGATGCATAGGGACAGACGACCAACTTACTTATTTAACTACTCAGAACATCACTTATTAACAACAGTGATTGAGTTCAGCAAAACATTTTATGTGAAAATATAAATTTTCTGTGAAAACAAACCACCTTTTTCTAGAACAAGGATCATTGCAGATGTTTTTCAATGTGTCTTCTTTAAGGCAGCTCACTGAACTTTTTGTAACTGCAGTGAAATACCTTCGTCATCTGTTTGATGGCACTTGGCTCTACATCATAACCCAGAGGAGGTTCATGTGCAGCAGATAAAAGCACATGTTTTGGGGAATATCCTGGGAACTTTTCCTAAATGAGCTAATTTGACATCCAGCAGAGTTGAGGCTCGCCCCGTTCTTCTCCCAGCAATTGCTGCCTGAGCTTGACGCAGACGTCACTGACATAAAAGAAAAGTCAAGCCAACAAACAAACATTTTCAATCTCCTGTAGCCTTTAAGAGTTCAAGCCTGATGACTGTTTAAAAAAAAATTATTAGGATGGATGTCTGAGTAAGACAGAATGAAAGCAGAACAAGATCAGATAAAGAGGATACTGACAGACAGGAAGGAGCTACTGAAGGTGTTTGAAGGTTCATAAATATCAGGAACACCAGAAACTGATTTCTTTTTGTCATTTCACATGTTCATCCATCATACAGAACTTTTACTGCTGCACACTACATGTTTACATGACCACTGGCTGACCACAGAAACATAACTTTTAGTTTTTTTTGTCACCATCCAGTCATTAATTGTGTTTAAATCTAAGGGCAAAAATATGTTTGTCAGGTTCAGTGTCCCTCAACTTCCCTGTTTACGTAAAATCAAACTTTCTGGACTCCTGCTGTGACCACTTGAGATTTCAAAATGCTTGGAGAACGTTTCAGTTTACTAAAATGGAAAACTGCATGACTAGACAAGGTCAAATAGAAAATGTCTGGTTCTGAAAAAGTACTTTTTTATTGTCACCTGTAATTTGACCCACTGCGATGTATGGCAAGCAACGTTTACAATACAGAAGATGGGAAAAGGCCATAGAAGTGTTTTGAACACAAAAAGGGTATAATTTTTTGTGATTTTCTGAAGTTTTTGAGGAGTTTCTATTTGTCTCTTTGTCTGTGCAGATATTGATGAATGCTCTTTCGACCGAGCTTGCGACCACTTTTGTGTCAACTCTGCCGGCAGTTTCCAGTGTCTTTGTCGTAAAGGCTACGTCCTGTATGGCCTGGCACACTGTGGAGGTGAGGCTTTGTGTGGGGATGAATCTAAAGTCTGTTGTTCTGTGTTTGTGTCTCACATGGTTTGTCCAATCTCAGGTTCTTTTTTGGGTAAAGCAGGAAAAATGGTTCACACAGAACACAGCTGAGGGAATGGCACCTTATTTTTCTGCTAACTTTACATAGATAGGGAGTAACAGAACGTTTAAGCCACGGTTTGGTGCATACCTTAGTAAGGGGGTCATAATTTGGAACATGTTTGGTTCAACAGGAAAAATGAAAATGAAACAAATGTCAACTAATGCAAAGTTGTTACTAAAACAGGCAGAAGCAGTTACTAACGGGGCCTGAGTGGGACTCATTTTCAGTCCTGGAGTTTCAGCCTCAGAGTGGCCCACTTTAGATCACAACCTATTATTATTAAAATCATGTAATTATAACCTTACATCAGGGGGATTCTAGAATATACCCTTTATGGGTGATTAGCCCCCAGTGCTGACAATGGCTCTTGGCTTGAACAATGAGGTGACTATTGGCGTCAGAAGCATTTTTAATGTGGAGGGGGAGGACACACTGGTGGTGGGGTCTGGGGAGTTCCTCTCCCAGAACATTTTGAATGAAGAAGATGCCATTTCCTGCATTCTGGTGTATTTTAACAGGTTGTTTAACATCTAGTTTTACCTACATAAGTAAACACTTGATTCAGTAACCGTTTTAGAGTTAATGGTACAACAAGAAGTAGCCTGACCAACAGTTCTCCTTGTGTGGACAGAGCACGCTCCGCTTCTGTCATGCATCTTAGTCACAGTCTAAGAAACATAGTGTAACCTCAAGTTAACTTTTAGGGGAAAAAAATCACTAGCTAGTATGAAACAATAATAATAATCACTCCTTCTTACCAATGGCCTAGCATAAAGCGATATGATCATCATCCATCGTGTTTATTAGTGACTTAAAATACCTTATTGAAACTCCAGTAGTGGGTTAAGTCTATTGTAACGTGACCCAGTTGTACGGTCAACAGACAAACATGTAGCATTACCACAGTATGAACAACATTCAAGAATTGTTTCTATAAGAACAATATCAAATATTTTACGTGAATGGTAAGATCGCACCGCTCACGAGGATATGTAACCCAGGGCGAGCTAACCTCGGACACCTTGTAAATACAAAATAAAAAATGAAACACTCAATTTAGTTTCTCAGCGCTAATGGAGGAAAATGCCACTTTGTGTCAGAAACATTGAATAAATGCACAAACAATCCATACCCCCCTCATTCCTGCATTATGTGATGTGAAGTGTTTAGATGTCTCTGCTTCCTCGCTGTCGTGGCTGTTTGCAAAATGCACCTCAGTTCATTTGTGAGCCTTAATTTGTGAGATGGTGATCACATCTTATTAACGTAATGGGCTTATACCTTTATGTACTCATTCAAAACATCGTTACTGAGAGAGTTCAGTATGAACACGTGTGCCATCACACAATGTTCCTTCTAATTTTTCATGTGTCTGAGCTAACACACAAGCTTCCTGAGCACTCTGAGGACCACTGTGAGCAGTATCAGATGTTCATGCTGTGGCCACACACCAGTATCATACCTGTTCAAAAACTGGGATCATAGCAAGTTACATGGCTTATTAAAATAATCAAATTACAGCAGCAATTTCCATTTGTTTACTTTTAATGGAAGTGATTTGGCTCATTTTTAAAATGAAAAAGACAATAATCTTGTTATTTATGAGATGTGTAGTATGTTATATGTGAGAGTCCTGCTTTGGCCATGGGAAGAGTTCTGTTTTTGGTCTGGGTGAGGGTCCAGTTGTGGCCTGGGAGATGGTCCTGCTCTGGAAGAAATGAGACCTATACACCTTTCAGCCATAGGCGTTGCAACCATTATATGTGAAGGGGACATGTCCACCCCACATTCATAAAATGCTCATTTGGACCCCCCCCCCCCCCCCCACACACACACACACACTTTTACTGTGTCATTACGAGTCATTACGGGCTATAAACGGGCACGCAACCTGTTGTGTGTCATCATTGCCGCTGCTGTCTGTGTGAGCCTCAGTGAGGCGGATACCTGAGCGAGCGGCATGGACCTGAACCAAGTCTTTGGTCCTCGGCGGTCACTGAGTGGATCAGGCCACCGGGAAATGTCCCGGTGCAGGTGCTCGCGATGGCCAGTCCGCCACTGCGCAGCAGATTTTCTTGTGCACAGAGAATGTGCGAGCAGTGTGCGATTGCGCAGGCGCGCAGCTTAGAGGGAACATTGCCGTCACACCCCTATAACATATATTTTTACTCCACAGAAAATACTTACTGCCTCTGTCAGCCATGCTTTAATCTGATATTAGCCCATGTGAATAAAATGATCAGTCATCTAATTTGGTCTGAACAGCCTTTGCTATTTTTGAAGGATTAGCGTTAAATTTTCAACATGCAGGTGCGTCTTGACAACTTTTATGATTATCTCACTTTCCATACTTAGTAATGAGTTTACATCTATGTCTTTCAGTGCCAAGCTGTTATATGGAGAAATTTATTTACCCCTCAGGATGACTATGATTAAACAAAAATACCAAATATCTTCAAAGCTAGTCTCCATCACATTCAAACTGTTTTCATTTTGTGCTAATTACCACATGCTAGTATCTACTGTATATGTAAAGATGGAGCGTTGAGAACATTATCCCTGTTGAATGTCTTCATGCTCCCATTCTGATGTTACCATGTTTTTAAAGCACCCCTCTGTTTAAGTCAAACCTGAAGGAAGTGTTGGAAAAGCTGCAGAGTGGATGATCAAAACTATCCTCAGTTCTGGAAATCAACACAGACAGCTTCAGACGCCACACTGCACACATTTTAGGGCGGCTGTGGCTGAGTGGTTAGAGCAGTCGTCCTCCAATGCGAGAGTTGGGGGTTCGAATCCACCAGTAGTCACATGCTGAAGTGTCCCTGGGCAAGACACTGAACCCATCATAGCCTCTGATGTGTGTCCCATCAGTGTATGAATGTGATCTAAAAGCACTGATTAGTCTCTTTAGAATGATTTGTTCAATTAGCTTTGTAGAGATCTAGTAGAGTGCTGTTTGAATGGGTAAATGAGGACACAGATTGTAGTGTAAATCGCTTTGAGTATCTTGAAATAAGATAGAAAGGCGCTATATAAGTACAGTCCATTTACCATTTCAGGCAGGTTTTATGCCTCTTTTGCACCACCCCTACTCAGCCCCAACTCTGCTCAGATCAGCCTGATTTCCACCACACTTCTGGACCGGTTCTGGAGGTGGGTCCAGAATCCAAAATCCTGCTAATTAACTTTAGTTCTCTGAGTGAGAGTTCTGCGATGAGTTAAACTTAAAGCAGTCTGCTCCCCAGATCAATAATGTTAAATTATTATTTTTAAATATGAATGTTTCTGTTAACTTATTTTGTATATGAATATTTCTGTTCAGTGCCCTGAGACAACTTCTGTTGTGACTTGGTGCTATATAAACTGAATTAAATCTGATGAACCAGATTCTACAAACACGTTTATATTTCAAATTATATTATAGTTAAAATTCTATATTTTTCTTCATCATTTGACATATTTGCACTCATTGTGTCTACTTTTATTGTTCAATTTAGATATGTGGTTTTGTTTCTTGTATACAGATTTTATTTTAGCTTTGATTTAAAGTGTAATTCTTGTTTTGTGATTTGTACATCTGTGGGTTAGAATAAAGTTGAACCAAAAGCTGTGTCTCTTCTTTAAACGTGTTTGAGGGAAAGATTCCTGAGAGTGTCAAGTGTCAGCTTCTAAGATTCGTAAACTTAGCCGAAGAACAAGAAAGTTTAAAAGGTTTATTAATTTGCAGCTGCTGGTGGGAGTCAGGATCCAGAGGCAGGAACAAAACTGCAAAGATATGAATGTTAGTGGCTTGTGGGTTTTTAGGGGATTGTTTGTCGATAACAGTCACTAACCTTCTCAGGCAGGCATGGTGATTTACACCTGTCAAAGCTTGTGTGGATGATGTCACCGTAGCTGGTGGAGACACAGCTGCAGAGGTACGCTGCAATGGCAATGATTAAGGGTGGGGGGTGGGGGGGTAATCCAAAGATGATAATAATAATAATGTCATCACAATGTCAGCACTGTATGTTTCCATACAATGGCGAAATTAGTCTCTGCATTTAACCCATCCACCACCAGGTGGTGCAGTGAGCAGCTATTGAAAGCGCCCGGGGGGCATTTTGGGGATGAGGTGTGCTGCCCAGAGACGCCACGTGATGTGCAGTGACTGGGGATCTTGGGATCATTTAGGAGAGGCACAGGTCTTTAAGAGAGGTAGAGGTCTTTAAACAGGTCCAAAGGGTGATCCAAAATCCAGAGTCCAGGGGCCAGAAGCAAAGGTCATCACCAGGATCAGAGGAGCAGAACGAGGGCAGACAAGAGGCAGGCAAAGAGGCAAATCCAGAAAGCAGGCTTGGGGTCAAGACAGGAGTTTCAGACAAGATAAATGAAGCGCTGGACATCTACAACCAAAAGGATTAGATAATCTGGCAAGGAGCATTCTTCTTCTTCTTCTTTGATTTTCTTGGCGGTTGGCAAACAGCTTGTTAGTGTGCATTACCGCCACCTTCTGAATTGGAGTGTGAACCAGAATTAAACCCTAACCTATATTCTCCTGAAAAGTTCTGATTTTACAAGAAAATGAAAAAAGGCCCTATTTAAAATGTGATTTGAATTTAAGCAAAGCAACTCAACTAAATTAAATTGTACTTTTTGCTCATGAAATCGATTTTGAAGAATAATTTTGTGATATTTTATACAATCTATAAGTACTTTGTACATGTTCTACTGTCTCTTGTGATTGGCCACATTCACAAACTCCTGTAGGATGTTTTCCTATTCTTTTTAGATTTGAATTTAAATATGTATGACCAAATTAAGTCTTGATAAAATATCCTCTTCCCTCCTCCTCCTTGATGTTTCCCTCATCCTACCCACACTTTTTTCAATAGAATAAAAATGTCTCCCTTTCTGCTCCTTGTTTCATTCCTCCTGCCATTTCTTATTCATTTCTTCCTTTACAATAGATTTTATTTCTGATTTGCTGCATGAGACTGATAAGGACATTTCTATCTTTTTAGTGGCTACTTTAGCAAATTTATCTGCAAGTTCATTACCTAAAACCCCTATATGAGCCAGGACCCAAATTAATCTTTCTAAAACTCCTGAATCTTTAATTCTATAGCGTTTGTAAAATTTCTAATATAACATTGTGCCTTGATTGAGAATGAGCTAGTTTTATACTGCAGATTACACTACTGGAGTTTGTAGCAATTAATATAGATCGAGACTTAATACTTTCAACCCACCTTAATGCTAATAAGATAGCTATTAATTCAACAGTAAATACAGATAATTTATCACTGATCCTTTGATTAGACATGTAACCTATTTCAGGTTCAATAAAAGCAACTCCTACCCTATGTCCAATTTTTGAAGCATGAGTATAAATGTTTTGATATTCAGAGTATTTACATTGTAAATGAGTTTCAACATCAAGCTCATTGAGTATGGCAAGGAGCAGTGAAACAAGAGTTGTTAAATAGGGCAGACAACAGGTGCAGCACATGGGACTGATGGAGCTGTAGGTGAAGTGGGTGTGGCTGAGAGGCAGAGCTTGAGTGGAACATGACTGAGCAGAAATGAGACATGAAGGAGGCAGAAACATAACAGAGAGATCCAATAATTTTGTCTTTTTTATGATTTTTCAGCTGAGTTAACTTTAATTAACAGATTATTTAATAAAGTCAAAGTGAAAACAAGATTTCATAATTAAACCTGCACCGTTTATTTATTTTTATTCTTCACTCATGAAAAAAAAATACATTTTGTTTTTATACATAAAATATATAAATATATATATATAAAAAAAAATTCCATCCTCCATCTAAAAGACTCCCAGTTCTCCCGCCTGCCAGGGCTCAGAATCCGGCCTTTGTGAGCAGGCGAGACCGGGGCTCGGAGTCCGGCCTCGCGTGCTTCAACAGGTTGGCAGCTCGTATGATCCTCCGCAGTGACACCACTTGCTCGAAATTTGTCATCGATCACCAAACACAAAAAATGCCTGTACTTCAGTAAACACGGTGTTGTCATTATTGTTTTTAAAATCTTAAAAATAGATCCAGCCGCTGCTCCGCATTCCGAGAAATTGCAAATGGCGCATCGGTGAAAAGTTTCGGATGTCCAGTGACTCCTCCCCCTGACCAATCAGTGTCCTGCATTCACGTTTCAGTCCGGAGTCAGCTCGCTCAGTCCCACCAGAGAAGCAGGGACAAAAAAGGTCCTGAATCAGCCTCGAATCAGCTAAAACTCAGCTAAAAAGTACTGGTGCAAAAGGGTTCTTTCCGTGGCGGGCTGAGCAGAGTTGGGTCTGAGTAGGAGCGGTGCAAAAGGGGCATTAGAGACCGCTGAGCTCAGGCTGATGGCCAGTTTGCAACTGCACAGAATAGATTTTCTTGTGCGCAGAGAATGTGAGCAGTGCGCGATTGCACAGTTTAGAGGGAACATTGGTATAGTAATGGATTAATCTGCATTATGTAATATTAACGAGTTTATCATTTGAGATTAATCACATGCGTTGACAGCCCAAATAAAAATAAAAATATAAAAATAACTTTTTTGGATTGTTCTACCTGGATTATTGAACATGCATCAGGATAATAATCCAGGTAGAAAATCCAACAAAGTTGGAGGAGTGGTGGTTTTGGGGGAGTGGTGGCGCAGAGGTTAGAAGATGGGCTTGTGATCGGAAAGTCGCAGGTTCAACTCCCGGTACTGTCAACATCAAAATGTGGGTGGAAAAGGTGGAACACCCACGCCTCCCTCCACCCTCATTCGCCCCACTCTGGGCCCTCGATCAAGGCCCTTAACCCCCACCATCTGCTCCCTAAACAGGTCTCTCTTGAAAATGAGTTCTCGTGACTCAATGAGACTACCTGGATAAATAAAGGGTAAATGAAAAAGTTCAGTCAGGTCATCAGGACATGCATGCATCAGGATGTCATCAGGACAGTTTCTTTTTTTCTTTCTTTTTTTGAGACATTTCATCCTTCATCCAAAGGACTTCATCAGCCTGAGGAGCCACAACAAACTCAGTTCCACAAGCAGGAAACCCACATAGTAGACCAACCAGTTTTCTGGTGATGAGAGCATCGAAGTCCTTGAAGAAACCGTCCTGATGACCTGAATGAACTTTGTTGGATATAGTGGCTGTAGTTGCAGCTAAATTTTCTCACTTCCCTTATACTCTAAACTTTATTTGAGTGTTCTGTTTGTGTGTCAGCCATCCAGCAGAGGCTGAAGAAGTCACAGACATTATCTTTATCAGCTCACATTTAACATGAAAGGGAATGTCTGAATAGGGCTGTTATTCATCCATTTAAAAGCTCAATCTGTCAGATTACAGTATATGCCAGATTTACTCGCTGCTATCATACATTCTGGTAAAGTGACTGCAGTGGTTCAGTCGTGCGTTGAGTCCAATATTGTGCAAAACTGATAAATGTCATAAATTTAATTGCTTCTTTGCAACTTTTGCACTAAACTGATCCGGGTATTTATTCAGATATAATCTCTTTCTGTTGCTGTCAGATTAATAAAACAAAGTGAACATCTGAATGGAAATATAGTCATTTCTAGTCTGCTGGAAGTCTTGGGAGGATGTGATTCATAACTACACAATAGACTTTTACCAATATCTGCAATTAATTTTCAAATTGTCACACATTTTATTTTGTTTATAAGATTAAATCTATTTTTTTTAGGATGTGTTTAGTCAGATTTTTCACTATTGAACATTTATAAGTAGTCCAGTTTGTTCGCTATAAATTGTGCACGCAGGAGAATTAATGTTTTATTAGGCAGAATGATACAAAATATGCACCAAGCTGTTATCTGTAACATTACAGGAGACATTTACTACTGACATGTAATGTTCTTTAGAAAACTGAACAAGGCTTGTGCTGAATTTTTATTTGAGCCTTTTTATAAAAGTTCAGCAATAAACATTGTTTCCCAGTTTTTCTGTAAATGCTCACATGTACACCCACTGATAACAAATTTTACCTCGCGGTCCCTCCCACAACGAAGCCAACGCATTCAATTTTGTACATAATTTGTGAAGTAAAAAATGTATCATCAAATATCTTGACAAGAAATTCAGGTAACATGTAATTTATATGCTAAACCACCCGAAGACTGACATCTAAGATTCAACAGCTGCCTGCCTGAAAGCTACAGATTTAATTGGCAAAATAGGTTTGTTTCATCTCACTTTGTGATTTTAAAGCAGCAGCTGCATTTGAGGACAAACTGAAATGTATCTAAATGCTTTTGATAGTTCACCTATCACATCGCAGCTTTTCGTCTCAGCAAGTTGATCTTCTAATGGGCTGAAATGAGCTGTAACAGGTGGCTGCCTGGAAGGCAGGAAATCAATCTTATTCTGAAGAACATATGCTACGTTTGGCAGCGAGATAAAGTGCAGACAGTGTGTGTGCTGTACTTAATGGACAAAAAAAAAAAAAAAAGAAATATAATACAGAGGAAATTCTGGTCCTGCAGGGGTGGTGGATGTCGATTAGAAATTAGCAGGAGGCCTCGGCACTCGAGCAGAAATAACCTTTATTGTCAAGAGGAGTTGTGTAAGGATGCAGCACATCTGCAAAAAAAGGCTCGCTGCAGCACAATATGACGTGGTGCCATATTTTGACGTTTCCATCACCACTGGCATGTGCTGCAGCTCAGGCTTCATGTATATTTGCAGTAATTTCTTCTTTTTTAGGTAGATGGTTTCTGCTGATCAGGAAGTGCAGCAGACTGAGAATGAAGAATTATCAGATTGTTGTGAGAGATATGATTTGGCTTCATGAAATTCTCCACCTTTTTGCCTGCATGTCCACTGTCAGACACTATAAATTGTGAAAGATACTTTGAAGTCTTAAAAAAAAAAAAACGTTCTACTTTAAATCTTAAAAAATTATGTCATGTCCTCTGAACGGATTCTTCCTGTTGAAACGTTTCGTCTTTTACCCAAAAGACGTTGTCAGTCTGAGGAGTTTTATAAACAGTACTTTCTCGTGGTGGATCAACCAGTTTGCTGCTGACAGCCAAAACCAGCTGTTCACATGATCAAGGACCATCAGCTTAACGACCGATTGTTAGCACCCTGATGGCTGTTTGCTATTCTGCCTTGAAAAATAAATAAAACTTATACTTGATACATAAACTCACTTTAACAGGTCTCTCTTGTAAATGAGTCCTAGAGGCTCAATGGGAACTGACCTTTATAAATAAAGGTTGAATGAAAAAGTCACAGAGGGCTGAGTGATACTAGCAATCACAGCATTGTAAGAGGGGGACAGTTGAACACGGAGGCCTCCACCCCTGTTTAATGATGGACGGTTTCTTTTCACAAAGATGGCCTCCTTTACTCCTCTCTCAAACCATCGTTCCTCTCTGTCCAGGATGTGAACATCTTCATCCCTGAAAGAGTGACCGCTGGCCTGGAGATGAGTGTAGACCGCAGAGTCCTGGCCTGATGATGTTGCCCTTCTGTGCTGGGCCATCCTTTTGGCCAGTGGCTGTTTAGTTTCCCTGATGTAGGACTGACCACAGCCCTCCTGACACTGAACAGCATACACAACATTACTCTGTTTGTGCCGGGGGACTGGATCTTTGGGATGAACCAGTCTTTGCCGTATTGTATTTTGGGGTTTAAAAGCCACTGGGACGTTACGTTTAGAAAATAACTACCGTAATTTCCGTCGTACACGTCGCTCTGCCGTATAAGTTGCATCAGTCCATATTGGTCTAATAAAGTGGAAAAATCCATAAATATGTCACTTCGCCATATACATCGCATCTATTACACGTCACCGCTGACTTTTCGTGCTTGTTATGCGTCATCACTGACAACCCCGAAATTGGGACCAGTGTTGTGCCAAAAATTGATGGGCTGCCAAATGGCGGCTGTGGGAGCGTGCACGGGAGGACTTTAACAAGAATTTAACAAGATTAACACTTAAAAACAATTATTTGTTTGCTCAAAATTATTTTAAATGTTGGTCTCAGTCTAACGTTTGCTTAATAAATGCACTTTGATGGTCAAATCAGCTGTATTTCAAAACCCGATACGCGGAAGTAAACGCATGCATGCGACGAGTGGCTGTACAAAATTTAACAAGATAAACACCTAAATAATTATTTGTTTGCTTGAAATTATAGCAAAGATGAGCCTCAGTCTAACGTTTGCTTAATAAATGCACTTTAATGGTCAAATTAGCTGCATTTCGCCGGGACGGTGCAGCTGGTTTGACGGTTCCAAGCAACGAGCAGAATGAAGGTGGGGAGAAGATGGCAGACCGATTGAGTCATTAATAGCTCTCAGTCATCCAGGACATGGTAAATACAAAAAAATTCAAGAAAAAAACAATAACGTATAAAGTAAAGTATAAAAAATAAAGTATAAAAAATAAAGTCCAGTTGTTTTTTCTTGAACTTTTTTGAAGTTGTCATTATAGCTACGCTTACCTATTACACGATACAACAGCATGCCATATATCTATTACTACTCTGCTGCCATCAAGTGGCTGAAAGTGGTACTGCTCTCTCTCTCTTTTTTTTTTTTTTTGGTCAGTATAAATGAAAACGGTCATATCTCAGCCAAAAATTGGTTTATAAATATGGGAAAAAAAAACATAAATATGTTGCTTCAGCCTATAAGTCGCAGGGCATGTAAATTATGCAAAAAACTTTGCACTATGCAAAAAAAAAAAAAAAAAATTCTACTTAGATTATTGAGCATGCATCAGGATGTTACACAGTAAAGTTTTACAAACTGACTGGACAGTTCAAAACATCATAACAAACCAGTAATAACTGATCAAATGAGACTGAGCATGAAAGGCTGCGGCCGTGCCAGAAACTGCAAAAAGAAAAAAAGTTACTTTTTATTTAATTTCACCTGCTATATTTATTTGTGGAGTTGCACACAATGCTCTATTTGAACCAGGTTTAATAGGTTCATGGGAATCCATTGTACACACAGGTAGCTGTATTAGCTGTCAGCTCGGAGAATAAATGCACCAGAATTGGATCGGTGAGGCTTTTACTCGTCTGATGGACGGTGATCAGGCCACTCGGAGCTGCTGAGAGGACTGAAGATGGTCTGGCGTAAATGGCTCTCCGTACCATTGTTGAGTGAGCTGGTGATGAATGATTTCCCCTCGCCTTTCAGCAGCGCTGTCAGAACTGTTAGATAACCCCGGAGATTTATGACGCTCCCATGTTGTACTTTCTTCACTCCATGCCACAACTAAGGTTATGTTATTTCCCGGTGCAGTTTATCAGCTGAAATATAGCTGCCGAACAGGCCAGAGAGACGCGTTCAGCGTTTAACAATGGAGTTGCCCTTAACAAACCCAATTAGGTCAGTGACCTGGTGTCAAGCATTGAGTCAACATTCCTCCTGAGTGAGAAGATATGCAGCCAAGTTCCCACAGTCCAAACAAAACCTCCAACTTACTTTTACTTATCTGATAAGAAAATAGAGCAGCTGTGACTAAATACTTTCAGATGGTTTCTTTATTTATTTACGTCATTTAATTTTTAGCTATTAATTGATTTTTATATGTTTAAATAGATTCTGTAGTGGGGAGGCACAGTGGCACTGTTAGTAGAGCTGTTGCCTCTCAGTGAGAAGGTCGTTGGATCAAATCCCAGCCGGGGTTCTTTCTAGGTGGTTTGCATGTTCTCTCCCTGCATGCGTGGTTTTTCTCCGGGTGCTCCGTTTTCCTCCCACAGACCAAAAACATGCATGTTAGGCTGATGGGCAACTAAAATGGTCCCTAGGTGCGAGTGAGAGAGTGACAGGTTGTTTGTCTCATTTGTCTGTGTCCATGTGATGGACTGGAGACCTGTCCAGGGTGTCCCCCCCTCTCACACAGTGACTGATGGATATGGGCACCAATCAATCTTTAAAATTTCATAGTGACAAGTGTAAATGGCAGCAGCTAACGGTGGCACTTTCAGTGGATCTAGAAGAAACCCCACATGAATTTCACATGAGGAAATCAGGTTTCCACATGTGAAAACATGTTGAATTAACATGCGACATATGTGAAACAATATATTTTGTACATTTCCTGTGTAGAACTTTAAACAAAGACATGATACGTTCCACATGTGGAAAATCCCATGGTTTCACCTCTAAAAATGTATTATATTAACGTGTGAAACATGTTTTGTTCATGTTTTACATGTAACTTTCAAGCACTTTAACGTGTTTATGTAATCAGTGGGGAAAACTTTGTAAATTCATGTGTTTTCTGTAAGGTGTGCACTATGAAACAACAAGCTGTATGTCACTTGTCACACAGGGATTTGAATAATGAATGTTTGTAGTTTTCGAGAAGTGGTTTTTTCTGGACTGGAATTAAACAGAGAATGCAAGTAAACAATGTTTTTGGTGCAAGATATTCACGTGGGTAGGAGTGACACTGTGGAGAAGAACAGTTTTTTCTTTCCTTGTCTGAGGCAGTGCAGAGTGATCCTGGTGAACAGTGTTGCCAGATTGGGCAATTTTCATTCTGATTTTGCTGGGAACTCTGGGAAGATTTTTTGTTGAGTTGTGTTTTGCCACATATTGTTAAATTATCTTGGCTTGTACTGATGTGCGTTCATGTTCAAACAGTAAATATACTGTAACAATATATTGATTGGGTGGTTTTTTGTGTGATGTGGTGGTTTTAAACAGATTTTTGGGCTGGAAAACCTCGACTCTTTCTGGCAACACTGCTGGCAAGCCACCAGGCACAAAGGTGGAGCTACAGGGTTTATGGTGCTACCATAGATTATTCTTCAAACACGCCAATCATTTGAAGAAACTATACTTTTAAGCAAGAAAAAAGCTTTCTTCAAATAATAGAGTAT
>NC_056508.1:21532641-21541383 GCF_014905685.2 Nematolebias whitei | reverse complement strand
CGAAAAAAAAGCTTAGTTCAAAAAAAAGAGTAATATATATATATATATATATATATATATATATATATATATATATATATATAGACGTGACAACCCAATTTTCGAGAGAAAACGTTTTACACCTACAGTAGATGCAGCCACACCCAAATTGAAGTCAGTACTTCACTTATTTTTTTAAAGTTATCATGCTTGCAACACACACAAACAAATAGACGGACAAAAGGGATTTGCAGTTCCTTCTCTTCCTCTGTGACGGACGACATTAAGATGGGGAAAAAATTTTATTTTAACATTTTTTTAGATTTTTATTTTTTTAACAGCAATCCACTTCAGTCTTGACTCCACTTGGATTTGCCATTAACTCAGGTCAAACTCTTTTTTTGTC
Organism: Nematolebias whitei; assembly: GCF_014905685.2. NCBI lineage: Eukaryota > Metazoa > Chordata > Actinopteri > Cyprinodontiformes > Rivulidae > Nematolebias > Nematolebias whitei. The sequence goes on along the minus strand of NC_056508.1, from coordinate 21,540,998 downwards.
TGATCTGATGTTTTTCTATGAGCTGTCTACAACAGGTAAGATGTTACATCTTACCACAGAGTCTCCTTCAAATGATCTGAAGGAGAACTTTAATTAAACAGCTGTTTTGTTATACAATTTAATCATTTTCACTGTCAAGGTAAACTTACTAAACTTTGAACATGATAACTTTTTGATAAACCCTTTCAGAGCTCCTCTGCGTCACTCTTTGGTTCTAAATGTCAGTTTGTCTTTGTGTCCCGGTCCTTCCTCTCTCTTGGCTCATGTCAACACTCTGGGCTGTGTGAGCACGCACAGAGATCTGGAGAAATGTCAGACTGGAACATTTGAAGATAAAAGAAGTCAGTTGCTGGCAGATGAGCTTAGCTTCCATCAGATATTCATTAGAGGGCTTTGTCCTTTAAATGGAGTGCTTTGATGCAAAGGATGCGCAGCACACCCTTCACAACATTTCCAGGCAGCGCAGGCTGTTGATGAAGTCATCATCTTCCTAAAGGAGCGCGGCAGACTGTTTTCAGTCAGGGTGAATAATTGACTGAGACAAGGAGGAGCTTTTCATATCAGCAGCCCAGATCGTCAGTCACTGCCATTATCTCAGTCTCTTTGCTGAATGTGTGTGCCACTTGTTCACAGCCCTGCTGAACGCCCAGCTTTGCTTTCTAAACTGATTTTCTGTCTGCCATCGATTGCAGTCAGACTGCATCTGGATCCCGGCTGCTTTCAGTGGTTTTAGCTCGGCATGTGTTTGAAAAGGTGATTAAATTTTACTGCCTACCACAAGTCTTCCTCCCCGAACAGCCGAGAAGTTCTGACCATGAAATTAAATGTGGGTGACATCAAAACAAGAACTGAACTTCTGTTTACGCACAAACACTTTAATCACTCTGACAGGATGATGTTCACAGAAACGCTTCCTCCACAGCTGTAGCGTTTCAAATAAACCAGTTTTTAATAAGGTCTATGGTAGAAAAAACTATTCCATAAGTTTGGCAATGACAATGTTGCTTCTTCATGTTTCTCATTTCATTTTTTGCCGGGGAAGACTGTTTTTTCTTGCATTCTGATGTTTGATGGAAATCATTTCTCTTATGCTAATCTATAAAACGTTCTTGTCGACACATATTTTTTCACAGATATTGATGAGTGCAGTATAAATCGTGGGGGTTGCAAATACGGCTGCATCAACTCTCTGGGGAGCTATGAGTGTACCTGTCCACCTGGCCACAAGCTTCACTGGAACAGGAAGGACTGCATCGGTATGTGACATCACTGCCCCCATGTGGTTGATTCTCTTTCACACCTGAGGCTGTGCAGCTTCTGTTTAGTGATTCAGTGTTTTATTTTCTCAGAGCTGGTGAAATGTCCTGCAGGACTGGTTGCACCAAAAGCCACTCTGACCTGCAGCAAGACGGACAAAAAGGAGAGCTGTTCTCTCACCTGTGCTTCTAAAGCTTACTATTTAGCAGGTATTTTACCGTTATTTGGAGTGTGGGCACAAACTAAACTCTTCATAAACTCATTTTGTTTGTGTGTGAACTTTTCCAGGGATAAATAACAGCTACTCAGTCAGTTGTGGCATCCCCAATCTGACAGGGAAGCCTCCAGCCAGGATCAACTCCAGCAACATTCAGGGCTGCATAGGTTTGATATATATATATATAGTTTATTTTTTAATTTTTTTTACATCAAACCCTTTTCAAAAACCAGCACATGTTAATATCTGTAGCTGCACGATGTTTCTGCGTCCTCCCACCCACTGGGCTGTGTTTGTCTGTAGAGACTCTGGCGCCTCCAGTGAAGCAGACGGCTTCTTTCAAGATTAAAAATGCCAAATGTCACCTGCACCCAAAGTTGACCGGCAGGTCCGAGGACAGGGGACGGACTCTGGGACCAGGTCAGCGCTGCACACTGACATCACTTTCAAACATGAATGGATGATTTGCTGCTGTATTCTGGATTTAAAAGCAAAAAAAGACAAGAAATCACTTCTTCGTGTTCAGCAAACTCCTCGTTTTGTGTGTGTATTTTAATTTTCATGACAAATATGACCTCATGACTAAAAATAGAATCGCAAATGACTGAAATTATACTTTTGCAACTATAAAACGTAAACTAAACATTGTTAGATTTTAAAAAATTGCTTTTTTTTTTGTTTAGAGTGAAATCTATATTTTTTTATTGTTTTGAGAATTGCTTTTCAGCCCATGTTGTAAATCCCACAACTGAATAATTTTTGTTTTAAAGCAAATGCTGCAAAAAAGACTAAAGACTGCAACTATTTGGTTTAAGTTATCTCGTGTTTTGTATATTTTTAACTTTAATAGTATTTTACAGTATGATGATTAAATCTTTTTTTTCCCTTTAATTTCCCCTTTTGTGGCATTTATTTTTATTTTTAACAGATACAAAACGTAACCTTCATTCTTCACACAGTCTTGCAGTGATGCAGTTTTTATACCCAGTTATGCTGCATACCTGTAGTTTCCTGAAGTTTTCTTCCCTCCTAGCTTTTTGTGATTTCCCAGATTTTTGTAAAACATCTAAAATGTATTGCTTGTGTCAAAATTAGTTGGAACATGTTTGCTTAAAAATCTAAATGTGTTCATTTGAACGTTTTATTTTAGCATTTGATATATTTGTACTCACTTTAAGTTATGTTTGGACAGCTAATGTGTCATTGCCTTCAGTTTTTAAGTCCATTAACACAGGAATGCAGATTTTACAACACTTCTAGTTGATTTATCCAGAGTTGAAAGAATTCTTTATCTTCTACCTTTTTTCCATAAAAACTGTTTTTTAAATGAGGCCACAGTGGTTTGAACAGATCCATCCGTTTTCTGTACCTGACTGCTCAGGGTTGTGTGGAGCAGGTGTTGCTCTCCAGTGGTCATGGAGTGAGAGACGGGACACGCCCTGGACGTTTCTTTAATCCATCACAGGACCGACACACAAACAACCATTCACAAACACACTCAGGAACAATTTTAAATCCCCAGTTAACCTAACATGCATGTTTTTGAACTGTGGGAGTTAATGTATGCACAAGGCGAACATGCAACCTCCACACCACAAAGTTTCAAACCCAGGATCTTCTTGCTATGAAGGGATGGTGCTAACAAACTTTTCCACCACGCAGCCCCGATTTCATTAAATGCATGTGGAATATAAAGCAGGTTTATAATCTGATGCACTGTGCAGCTTCACAGTTTGTGTTTGTCTGCAGGAGGGGGTCAGCTGTGCAGCAACTGCCAGGTAACATTTGTTAACCTGACGTGCGACTCGTCCAAGAAAGCTAAAGGGCGACATACTCGCAACCCTTCGAACAAAGAGGTGACGCGCATCACTTTGGAGCTGGAGGCTGAGGTCAAACCTGGAGACACCACAGGTCAGCCATCTTAGTTCCTGTTGAGTGTTCTGTTTTGTGGTACAGTCGACACTTTTCGTCTGTGCACAGTCACAGTTATTTCACCTGTTGTTGTTCTTTCCTGACCAGGAAGTTGTAACCTCAGCTGCTTGCGACAGCGAATGGAGAAGCAGGTAAAAACATACATCAAATCTCTAAAGAAGTCCATCAACCAGGAGCGCTTCCTCATCCGAGTTGCTGGTTTGGAGTATGAGGTGGCTCAAAAGCTTCCTCAGACTGCGCCCAATCAGGGGCAGTGCGCCCCAGGTTCAGAGAGGACCAGCGTTGGATGTGGTGAGACTAGAAAGAATGAAACCTGTGCATCCGTCATCTATTTGATGCAGTTAACTCTCATAGCATGTGCCCTTCTCTGACTGTAGCCGGATATTCTCTCAGTTAAATGTTTGCCAGGGTCCTATTACCACGGCGGACAGGAGCGCTGTGTCCAGTGTCCACCTGGGACATTTCAGGAGAAAGAGGGGCAACTGGCCTGTGACCTTTGCCCTGGGAGTGATGGCCACGGGCCTGTTGGGGCACGAAACATCTCTTCCTGTGCAGGTAGTATGGTTTGGTCTCAATGGCAAAATCTAAAATGAGTTTCTTGTTCAATAAAAGGCTCCATCCTTAACAAATTTGTGCTCATCTGATCCAATCCAAGGCCAGTGCCCAACTGGGTACTTTTCAAGCGATGGCTTCAAACCCTGCCAGTCATGTCCACAGGGAACCTACCAGCCGGATCTGGGACGGACGCTTTGCTTCCCCTGCGGCGGAGGACTCAGCACCAAGCGGGAAGGTGCCAGCTCCTTCCATGACTGTGAAGTCAAAGGTCAGCTAGTTTATTTCATGTACTCCCAGAATGAATTACACAAATAATAACATTTATGTTACGTGTTTCTAATTTCCACCCTGCAGTTCAGTGTTCTCCTGGTCATTACTACAACACGACAGTGCACCGGTGTATCCGCTGCCCAGTGGGAACCTATCAGACAGAGTTCAGACAGAACTACTGCATTTCCTGCCCGGGAAACACCACCACTGATTTTGATGGTGCCACAAGTGTCTCACAGTGCAAAAGTGAGCGAGACGTTTGCGGTTTTGTTGTTGTCTTTAACGTAAGCTCAGATCTCATTTGGTTTGTTTCTGTCTGTCTAGACAGGCAATGTGGGGGTGAGATGGGAGAGTTAATGGGTTACATTGAGTCACCGAACTACCCCGGTAATTATCCTGCTAACGTGGAGTGCATTTGGAACATCAACCCACCCAGCAAGCGCAAGATTCTGATTGTGGTGCCTGAGATTTTTCTGCCTTCAGAGGATGAGTGTGGTGATGTGCTGGTTATGAGGAAGAACTGTGAGTTTATCACTTTCCGGCAGTGGAGTCGCCCGAGTTTAGTTGATCGAGTAAACAAATACCTGATCAATGTTTGTTCTTCATATGTGTTTGTGGAAGGGTCAGCTACATCCATCACCACGTACGAGACCTGTCAGACGTATGAGAGGCCAATCGCCTTCACAGCTCGCTCCAGACGTCTGTGGATTAACTTCAAGTCCAATGAGGCCAACAGCGCCAGAGGCTTCCAGATCCCTTATGTTACTTACGATGGTTCGTAGCATCACCACCCATCATAACCAGTTACCACTGAATATCTGCGCATTACCATTTACAAATTAGGGCTCCATTTTAAAATAACACTCTTTGGTGACACCGTACAAACATCTGTCAAAAAAAAAAATAAAAAATCCATAAACAGATCAGATGAGTGTCATAGAATATAATGTAGCCTTTGCTGTTTATAGTTTCTGTTTAATGAATCTGAAAAAAGCTTTTTTGTAAAAGTTCAGTACAGTAGTCCCTCGTTTATCACGAGGGTTACATTCCCCCCACCCCCGTCCTAAATGAAAATCTGCAAAGTAAAAACGATATTTATTTTAGCATTTATATATTTCAAAGCTTTAAAAATCCTTCCCACACTCTTGCAATGTTTAAAAACTCTTACACCTATGTCATTTTAACAGCGTATGCATATGTACTGTACAGTACTGCAAAGATTTTACTCACCAGCTTTGCAGAACAGCAGCTCAGTTCCGGTTCTGCAGACCTACCCTGCAGCGACGAAGCCCACAATGTTCTAAACTCTTAAACCTACGTCATTTTAACAACATACATGTATGTACTACACAGTAGCTACTGCAAAATTTTATATGGATACTCACCAGCCTTGATCTGGTTCTAATTGGCTCTCTGCAGCTGTTGAGCACCAGATGCTTTTGGAGGGAGCTGGACCTTCAGCACAAACCACACAATGGTCCTGATCGAGTCCAAATAATCCAGAAAAATCCAGATAAAGAGTCCTGGTGGGCTCCAAAGAGAACACTGGACCTCTGGACGGCGCCACCCTGCTCGTTGGGCCTCATGGGCTGGCAGGTGGCACTCAGATTTACCGATGAGTCTGGAGGTCCGGTTCTGGTCTGGTTCCTTACGGCTCTCTGCATCCGCTGGGCGCCGAAGTCACTATGAATAAGGACTGAACTTTTTAGTATCGGATCAAAACTTTCCCTCCATTTCAGCAGAAAGTAACGTCTGGAAGCACTGTTGGCTTCTGGGAAATGTATTCATTATGAGCGGGGATACAGTGTAGGCTTATTGAGAGAAAACTACAAAATGGCAGCGCCTGTCCAAAGTATTTTTTTCTCGTTAACTTTTTACTGTACAGTATCTCGTACTGTCCCAATCACGTGATTAATATTAAAGTTGACCACTGTGTGTCGTGTACAATTTATTATTATTATTTTGTTACGTGTACAATCTTACTTTGAAAAACCGCAAAAGAATGAGTCCGCAAAAAGTCGAACTGCGAAGTAGCGAGGGAGTACTGTAACACCAGTATCAATATTAGGCTGCACGCTGGTGAAGATTCTCACTCATCCAGGACATGGTAAATTCAAAAAAGTTCAAGGAGCGAAACGTCTTCCGTTACAAATAAAGTCCAGTGGTTTTTGTCTTGAACTTTTTTTAATATTAGGCTGTATTTATGCAAAAATTTATTTACATTTGAACTGATAATAGTTTTTAATTGGAAATTTAAATCATTTGCATTTGCCCTTTCAAGCAGTAGTTTATATTTTAAAGTGGGGCTCAGTGAATAGGTTATAAACAATCAGTATCTTACCTGTTGTAGATAGCTCTTTGAATATTTGCAGTATGTAGAAACAAACACCAAGGTAGACTACTCCCAACACAAAACAACTAGTCTTAAAAATGTCAGCGCTTCATTATAAACCTTTACATCACACTCTGTTTGACATCACACAGTTATTTACACAACAATGTTATGATTATTTTCTGTGGAGTTAAATTTCTGTCACATAGTTGAGGGAACAGTGCATGTAATGTGCGTTTTAATTTCAGCAAACAATAGCGTGTCATGTAAACGCTCAACTCTTGCGTGTTAGTTTAACGGCTCTTGTGCACACAGTTCTGCTTGTTTTAGCAAATAATTTTTATACATTAACCTTATTTTTTACTAATGAAATTTTAATTATATATATTTTTTTTCTACTAGTAACAATGCGACTGGTACTTTTCAATTCAATTCTGGAAATGTTACTGTGACCCGGAGAAATAATTTCATGTTATATTTAGATCGAGGAGCGTGATTTGATTAAATGTGTGGAAACAGGCGGCGCTGAGCTCACATCGTTTGTACACATCTGTCTCAATGTAGATTCAACTATTTGGTACTAATATAACTCCATAATTTCCCGATATAAACATTAAAACATAATTCTGACATTGGTGAGTTGACAGATTTTGACTTTAATTCAGTCTTTTTAGCCTTTTGATCTCATCTGAAAGACTTTTTTCTTAAAAAAAAAAGTTTATTCTAAATTGAATCTGTTTCACAAGTCTCTTTCTCCTGTGTAGTGCTCTCCGTCATTAAAAATCCGCTGGGATTTGTTCTGACCAACAAAAGTGTAAACGTTTAGAAAAAGTGTCATTAACCCAAATGGTGGAGCAGAGTGGCCACAGTAGTCCCTCCTGCCTGATATACTGTAAAACAAATTATGACAAGTTAGTTTGGCCTCTAAAATCTTCTACTCTTTGATCAAATCTCCTCAGATATTCGAAACAAATATGAATTAATCCATTGATTGAACATAGAAACATTTGTTGTTCACGCCGGAAACTAGAAAAAAAAAAAAAGAGTTTAATATGATTCACTGCCTATCCAACAAATGCATTTTAGATTTGTTTGAACCTTTCTTTAAGTCAAATGGTCCGAAACATCCAATTAGTCAAAGACTTACACATATGGATTTGTCTGTGGATTATATTATTTCACCAGCTCAGTTTTTTCCATTATGCCATGAGTTGTTTTGCTGCAACGATCTTGTGTTGTTTCGGTGGATTTCAGAGGACTATGAGCAGCTCGTGGAAGACATCGTGAGAGACGGAAGACTCTACGCCTCTGAAAATCATCAAGAAATCCTTAAGGTGGGCGCAGTTTTTCATCCTTCTTAAATCATCATCCCCGTTACTTATTTACACGTGAATCAGCCGGGGTGACTCAGTTAAGCTTTAAGCCTTTAATAAAGTCTTTGTGAGGCTGAACAAAGCCGTTGTCAATAAACACCAGTCAGACTGAATATTAATACTGGAAAGGTTTGTTGATGTTGTCGTTCAGTTGTGTAATTTGTTTCAAAGTCTTGTGGGACAGCTTTAGGAGATTAGGGCATAAATGTGTGTGAGCGAGCGTCTGAAGGCTGTTTCTTCTTTCCGCAGGATAAAAAACTGATTAAGACTCTTTTTGATGTGCTGGCCAACCCAAACCACTACTTTAAGTACACCACTCGGGAGTCCAACGAGATGCTTCCCCGCTCCTTCATACGCCTCATAAGCAGCAAAGTCTCCGCTTTCCTCCGGCCATACAAGTAAAACTGAGCAGCCGCCGGAG
>NC_056508.1:21529018-21532541 GCF_014905685.2 Nematolebias whitei | reverse complement strand
CCCCCCCCCCCCCCCCCCCCCCCCAATTCAACCTCATCAGTCACATCCCGCAACTCTCAGAACTCTAAAACACAAAACTACAACTATGTTGCTCTTATCTTTTTTTTTTTTTAGGCTTGAAAATTTTCAACTTTAGGCAGACCTGAGAAATAACCAACATTTCAAACGTCTCTTTTAAAGATTTTAATTACGTCTGTTCCAGGTCTCAAACGTTTAGTTGGAATGTAGAGTATGTGAGTGGGTTTGGTTTTTGTTATGTTGTGCAATGAAAGCACAAATAAGAAAAAAAAGCCTATTTCGGACAGCAGGAGTGTCGTTTTGTGTATGCGGTTCGAGCCTGATGGAGCTTGTTATTGTGTTTGCTTAAATGCAACTTCCGGCTCCAGATCCTACCATTAAGAATGACAGTAAGTGTTGTTGTGTACGTGTTGTGTAACTTTGGTCCCATTTACAGTGTCTGCGTGCGCTGTCCTCAAGGAGGAGCAGTTCATTTCACATCGCAGCTTCTAGGTCCTCCAAAAAAAAAAAAAAAAATCTGGTTATATATTCGAGCTCTTAGAGCAGTTTCCGAGGCTTTTACTGTTAAAACAGTTCATCTGTGTTTCGCTCCGTCTGTTCAGACTCCACCAGTGTCCCTCGGCCGTCACATAATTTCTTCTGGTCTTTTTTTTTTTTTTGAGCCAACTCAAAGCAAACACGAAAACGTGGTTTATAATTCCAGGGACGTGGCGGACTTCGGGGAGCTAAATAATAACCTGGAGAGCCACAGAAATGAGAGGGGGTGATGTCTAGTGGAACGTGTCTCAGAGAGTGAAAGTAATGTCTTCGAGGGGCATTAAGTTTGCTGCTTCTTTTAAAAGGTCACTTTAATTCTTCATTCTCATTGTCTTTCTGATGTACTCTACACAAATAATCTCTAGGTTTTAAACAAAGGGAAGCTCAGAATCTGAGAAACGCCCGTCATCATGTGCAGTGAGTTGATAATCTCATTATCTGCTTGTGGACTACCTTTCTTTATATTTCAGTCTTGTAAATAATGAAAATAAAATAGGCAAGGATTAAATTCTTTAATCCTGATGTGCTGATGCAGGACCCCCCCCTTCCCCACCCCCAGAATTTGTTCTCTGTCCTTGATGTCCCTCCAGTGTCATCCAAAGACACCCAACACGTCCCAATCACAAAATGTTTTGTCCCAATGAAAACAGCTCTTCCAAAGACTGCTCAGAACGGGCGGGTCAAGTAGTTTTGTGCACTAGATTTAGAATCAACCATCCCTTCTTTTTGTTACAAAGTGCAATGAATAAAACTGGCACACGTTTCATTTTGGTTACACCCTGATTTGACCCGCAAGGATACTTGCACAACGGGTTTTGGGCTGCGGTCTTGTTAAGACTCATTATGTGACACATTCATCAGTCCTCACGGGCAGAAGTTGTTCAGGCTTCATAAAATTCCTGGTTATAAAAGTGAAAAATAGATAAATATGAAAATGTAAATTTGGTGTGTTCAGTAAAACGGATTATTTGACATTAAAAAGAAAGAGACTAAAACAGGGTAAAATATTGTAAGTTTAGCTAAAATTTAACACTTTACCATAGGTAAGTTTCTATCAGATGAACAGCAAAAATTATATTTTTGGTAACTTGTCTTATTTGGTTGTGCATTGAGAGTGTTAGCTTAAAAGGTATAGAACAGGACTATTCAACTGGTGGCCCAGGGGCCAAATCAGGCCCATGGGCGACCTCAGTTCAGACCGCCAGTGGGTTCATTTTTAAATAAAACTAGATTTTAAACTGTAAAACAAACTTACTTAATGACAATAACTGCTGGATGTCCGGCCCCTGAGCTCTTGGCTTCCAGTAATTGTGGCCCCCTGAGCAATTTAGTTGAATAGCCCTCGTATAGGACATTTAATTTTATTGGCTTTTTTAAAGTCTGGTTGTGACGAGAGGTTATGAGTAGTCAGCATCTAACAAGCAGTAGACAGCAGCAATTTCCTACTGAAGAATCAGAAGTCCTCGTGGTGAGTCAAGCTTACAGCTAATAAGAAGAAAACCAAATCAGGAAGCAAATTTCTGACATCTGAAACAACTCGAACATAAAACTTTGCCAGCCGTTTGGATTTTCTCTGTACTAAACATGTTTTACACTTTGCTACAAAATATTTACCAAGCTCCAAACTTTACCACTTTTTTCTAGCTGCAGCTCAGAAAACCAGTAAAATTAGCTCATGCTCAGTGACCAGGCTAACTACTATTAGCAATACAAGCTGATAACAAATACTTTCTTTGTGCATTCAAAGAAAGGGCGGCTAGTCTACTAATAGTGGTTTCAAAGTACTACGTGTGTGACTAGATTACTAAAATTCAAACAGAAAAAAGTTTTTAACTTTAGTTTATTAGTGCTGCTTTTCCCATGTTTCATGTGCGAGTCAGCCATATTGGATGTTGAGGTTGGGGCTGGTCAGGAATCACCAATATTTCATGTTCCATTTCTGACTTTGAGGGCGATAAGTTGATTTCTCAGACATATAACTCAAAAGTGATTACTTGTGAGTACAAATGGAACACAGGGATATTTACTCAGCTGAACAGCATCTGTACTGCTAAACATATTTACATCCACAGAGGCTACTAAATGTATCTTTCCACTGATAGCCATGACTCGGCTCCACCAGGCTGATCCCTAATCACCAGCCATGAAAATGTAAAATAAGTGACAATGTGCCTTTTTCTGGAAATTCTCTTTGAGCTCATTGATGCAGTTGATTCTGTTTGTTGGCTACAGAGTTAAGACAGCAACTTGAACATTGTCCAGTAGAGAAAATAGTAACAAAGTAAACAATTCTTATGTAAAAGTGGAATAAAGTTTTTTTTAAGTGGGCTTCACTGTGACTGCTGTCTACACAAGACTACTTATTAGTACTTTACACAATCCCACTTATAAAAACTGAACCATCTCTTAAAGAGTGTAAAACTTTCCTGGTTTGGTCTCTCAAAAATAACGTACACTGAATTTAAAGGTCACTAATTACCAAGTACTAATTGGTAAAAATCACTAAATAAATAAGTCATGGCAGATTCAAATTTTTGGGGTTGTATCTATTTTTTTTTTTACCACTTCCTGAGATCCTCACAGGGAAAAGAAGAGTCTTTGTAAATCAAAAAAGTTCATAACAAAAACAACAATCTTTGTAAATGTAAAAAATAAGGGAATAAGCAACAATCCTAATGTACACAAAGCTATTCTTTTCAAGTCAACAGCGCTAGGGGAGCAGAAAATATATAAAACAAAATGAATGTTCGGTCACTGAATAAGAAGTTCTCAATACCCAGTTTATTAAATATTATATAAAAATTAGGGATGCACGATATTATCGGCATGTATCGGCCGATATTAGCGATAAAGTTAAATATCGGATATTCTATCAAAATAACTCACAGATATAAAAGATGCTGTTTGTATGTATGTATGTATGTATGTGTATGTATGTATGTATGTATGTATGTATGTATGTATGTAT
>NC_056508.1:21505110-21528618 GCF_014905685.2 Nematolebias whitei | reverse complement strand
ACACATACACACATACATACAAGGTGCTGTTTTTGTATGACTGTTATGAGTTATTGTGTTTGAGAGAGTAAATGTCATGAATAAATTAGACATTAAACATAATCCAAGTTGAAGTGTTACATCATCTTCAGCCCTCTTTTTGGCATCTGTATTTGGTAGAAGGCCAAATTAACAAAGACCATGCAGAATAAATTTAGCATTTTAAGTCCACAGCAGAGAAAGCTATGTAGTTTCTGTAAGTAGGTCTAGGGAAAAAATATTAGTATTGTATCGGTTATTGGCATATCGGATATCGGCCAAAATTCCAATATCATGCATCCCTAATAAAAATCCAAACTTGTCCACATATCGACATACGTTTTGTCCCTATTCGTGTAAATAAAGATCTGTTTAGCTGGACGCCACACATCATGGACCTTATTGGATGACGCAAAGGGAATTAGACGTCACTTCAAAGATGAGGGCAGTTGTTGGGCCAGTCGCTCATATTCGTTATAATTGTTTAAAAAAAATAGAAATTGTTTTAACGTTTGTGCCGGATGATTTGCAGCTCGACATGGAGACCATCCCTCACCATCTTCACGTGCTCATTTGGCCCACCTGCCCTCCCAAAAACGCCCTCCTCCTCCTTTTCCCAGTATGAGCTTTCCTGCAGCCTAATAGTTTCTTTTGAAATCGTTGCCTTTTCAGCGAGAGTTTGCTTTGATGTATTGGAGTTGATGATATTTGCACTTGAAATGTTCTTGCTCATGTAAAGAAATGTCTGGAGTATTTTTTTTTTTTGTATTGTCTTTTTAAATGAATGGAAATGGTGTTCTTGTTTTCTTGTAGCTTGTTTGTTCATGCAATGCTCACCCACTGTTTTAGTCTACAGAGATGATACACATTATCAACTGTAAAAACATTGAAAACGGGGGAAAAAAACATGTACAGAGGTGAACAAAACTATTCTGTATTTGTTACTGCCCGAGACACTTATCAGAAATAAATATACTGTACTTCAGCTTCATTTTCAACACATTTAATGTCTTTACATACACGTAACTGGAGCAAATACATATCACAGTGCATTATTAAAGGTCGATTTTTAACAGTATTATGTTCAAGGCCATGCTTAGCTCAAATGATTGTTGGTTCTCAGTTATAGCTGTTGAGGATTTACTGCAGGTTGGACTGAATCATGCAGGAACGCACTTTAGGTAGCCGCTAGCCTCTCCCATTGTACCATCCTCTCACACGGTAAGATGCTGAAAAAACAGAAGGTGTAACGCTTTACTGTAGCGTATTGTGGAAATTAGGTCATTAACTGGAAAAAGAGATTACTTACAGGCTTGAGGCTGGCGTTGAAGCTGACACGAGGGGAGTTTAGGCTCCCACTGACCTTCATCATTGCAGATGATGAATTTTGATCCACTGAGCTTAAAGCCACGCCTACACTCGAAGGAATCGATGGTGTCTCGTGGACGGTATGTTTGTCTGTGGGCGTTAACCCAGAAGGCGTTGGGAATATTTGGGGAGGGACATGTGACATCTGTGAAAACACATATCACTTTTACTTTAGTTGTCGTAAATACAGTACAAAATAAATACAACTGGATACTGTGGGCTGTGCTAAGTGCTCACAGACTTTTCTGTTCTATTTTGGTGCCTTAAAAGCTGGAATTTATACAGGAGGCATTTCATTTAATTACAAGCAATAATGGAACTTGTTTGTGTCAACTGCTGTAAAAGCCTCCAGAATCAGCACCTTTAGTAGAAGTAGTACCAGTAATAACGTGCAACTCGCAGTGAAGCATGGTGGTGGCAGCATCATGATCAGTGTTTCTCATCATTATTTCCCACGGAAAATAAGCCAATTATTTTTGTTTTATATATAATGTTAGATCCCAACAGAAGTCATTAAAAGTTATATTTCCTATAGAGTAGGTCAGAACCTTGTCTTAAGCTTTTGTTATTTATCACATTTACACAGCAGCCGTTCGTTTCTGTCTCTACCTGGTTGTGCGTTTACAACTCTTCCATGCTCCATATTGTGCACAGCGGAGTTCTGCCCATGTGCATACACACAAACACAAAGATGTGCGCGTGCACACACATAAGTGAGCACTCTCCCACAGTGGACAGAGACCGTGCATCAGTAAATGTGCTGTATCAACCCTCATGACAAAGAGATTGAAATCTCCTGCTGCTCGTCCTGGTCCACAGGACAGACAAGACGGATAAACTCTTAATATGTAGAGAATGAACGGGGTTATTTTACACTTCTTTTTAGTTTTAGGAATGTTCTGTCATATATGTTAGCAGCAAAAGCAATAAGTTGTTAGAGGAAAACCAGACCTGGCTAATTAACCTTTTCAGAACAAGACAGCTGGCAACTGTCCTCAAAAATACAAAGACTTTGGTGTCCTGTTCCCAACTATGAGCTGCTGACTTTCATTTCCCTGCAGGTCCCAGTCAGCAGTGTAAACAGAGAGACTTCTCAACTATGAAAATGGTAATAAATACTTTTCACAGTAGGATTTGCTGCTTTAAGCTGAGCTACCACTTTTAGAGCCTAAAAGTAAAAGCAACATTTCTAGTTTAAGGAGAAATAGTTCAAATGTCCTGGAATGAAGCATTTAGAGCCCAGGCCTTAATTCTGTCAGAGAATCTCTGGTTTGACGTAAAGATAGCTGTATAATAGTGGCGCTCATCCAACCTGAAGGAGCTGGAGAAGTTTGACCAGGAAGGGTAGCCAAATTTTCCAGTGATTAGTTGCAACAAACTCATGGACACGTACTTAAAGAGGCTGTACGTGAAGTTTTTTATAGACGTATTACAATGAAATTAAAAATCTAATTAAATTCCAGGTTAGAATGTAAGAAAAAACAGAAGTGGGGTGAGTATATTTGTGACCCGCTGTTGTGGTAAGAAGTAACGTGTTAAAAGACCTCTGCACTGTGGAGGAGAGCTGCTCCACGTCCCATCCTTGGTACACCATATCTCCCGCTCTCCAACGAGGGTCTTTTCTCGACAGTCGTAGCGAATCACACTCCTGTAGGTGTACGGCGGCTCCTGGAAGGTTTTCCTTTCTGCATCCGTCTTTTCTGGCTCTTCACACTCCACAGCTGCAGGTCAGACCATAACTTAAAGATGACTGAAGACACCGCGCAGTAGGAATGCACAAGTGTGACGACTCGGCGCACCTTCACAAACAGGAACACGTCCATCCCAGCCGTTGCTCGTACAGCGTCTGATGCCTCGTCCTACAAGCGTGTACCTATCAACAAGACAAATGTGAAGTCACATTTTGCAGTGAGTAACATTTATAAAGTGTAACTTTATATTTGAGCTGTTTTACCCGTCGTCACACACAGCTGTAGCTGTAGCTCCAAACACTATGCCTCCTGAATATTCAAACTGTCCGTTCAGAATCTGTCCTGGATGACCACAACTTTTCGCTTTGGATACAAAAAAAATAAATAAAAAATAGCATGAGTTATACAAACATTTGTGTTTATGTTCAGTGGAATGGAAAGAGAAATATGCTTGTTGGCTTCTCTTGTCCTTTTAAGTACTGGACTGAAAACTGCTCACATACATTACCTAAATATTTGTCTTTTTTTTTTTTTTATTGGTGTCAGAGGAGAAGACAGTTTGATATGAAAGCTCTGCAATGCTGCATTAAAGAAAGATAAATTCAAGTCCCTAAATTTTAATATTTTGTTTTATTTGTTTGTGAAAATGAAAAGCTGCATGTGTTGCAGAATGTAAACGTTCTTACCTTCACATTTCAGAGTCAGTGGCGTCCATTTTCCATCGCTGCATACACGAGACCTGCTGCCTCCCTCTGTAGCATATCCAGCATTACATTTGTAGTAGACTTTGGCACCAGAGGGAAATGATGTCATTGTGATGTACTTGTTGGAGAGGTGCACATTGGAGTGGCTGACGGGTGGTGGTGGTGGTGCTCCACATCCATCTTCTGAGCAGATTTCACAGAGAGGACAGTTTAGAAAGACAGAAAACTGTTCGTATGTTGAGGTTTGATCTGGGAAACGAACTCACTTGCTACGATTGACAACAGTTGGAATTTAACCAGACGGTGAAGACACTGAGGGGGCTGAGGCTGCCACTGACCGTTGGCCCCACAGGTGATCAGAGAGGCTCCGTTCAGCTGGAAACCCTGCTTACAGGTGACGTTGACGCTGACTCCCACATGGTGCACCGGAGTCTCGCTTTGTGGCTCGGAGTTTGCCACTGCCGGGGGGCTGCAGGTGGTCTCAGCCTCTGATCAGATAACAATATGAGCTCTTAGAGTTATATTTCCTCACAAAGAGGGAAGAACAAATATGTCTTCCCCGGAACTACATTTACATCTATTTACATTATTAATTGATGACATGAACTCTGCTTGGAACTATTTTCATAATAACAAAGTCCATGCTCAATAATCCAGGTATACAATCCAACATTTTTCAGTCAGGTCATCTGGACAGTTTATTTTTTTGTGATGAAACATTTTGCCTTCGATCCAGAAGGCTTCATCAGTGAAGGAAACGCACAACAAAACTGATTCTTCCCCCTAACAGCTTACTCCAAAGTGAAACAAACCAGTTCTGCTTGTGATAAGATGGTCTCTTTAGTACGCCCCCTCCTTCATTGCCAGCCCTCTTCCTTGTTGACAGTCTTGTCAAACTGGTTGAAAACAACAAAGTCCATGCTCTGTTGCAAAGTCCATGAAAAATGTTGATAGATGAAGCTCTTGTCCTTGGGTACTCATGTCCCAGGAGAAATTTGATAGTCAGCCCGTCTCCGAGGCCATTGGGAGTCAGATTAGATAAGCTTAATTTTTGTTTTTCTTCAGGCAGACAGATTTTTTCTTCAGCCTTGAGTCCATCTGGGCGTTCTGGTTCCGAAAAAGCCTAATTGTGGAATTTCATTTCACTGATCCATGCTATGAGTCTCCTTCAAGGTTGAACCCACCACGCTGACGAGTCCCAGAAGCCGCAGGTGGTCTGCGATTCTCAATCGCCTCCACCTTACAGTTAAGCTCGTAGACCAGACGATTTAAAGTTCCCACAGCGAGGACCAGACCTTCACACTGACTCGGACGCTTTTCCATGGCCAAAACTGCTCCCGCTGTCTTCTTCAAAAGTCGATAAAACAGAGCCCCACCGATGCCAAAAAGCAGAGTCCCTGCTATCATAAGTCCAAATATGTAAACGTCTTCAACATCCTTCTGAGACAAAACTGAGAGGCACATCAGCTGCCACACTCCCCACGAATCCATGACGTACCCCACAGCCTGAGTCTCAGCTGGACACTCCGGTTCCCCAGGACCTTGTCGCTTTGATGAAAAAAATCTTATCAATAGAGTTGAACGCCCACGATATCAAATCCATAATCTTCTTAATTTATGTTCGGGAGATGAGACCCAGGCGCTTCAGACAGACAGAGAGCAGAGCAGGAAGAAGGAAAAAAAAAAACGAGGGAGGAGAAACAGAAGCTGCGACCTCGATCAGAGCCTGGGAGGAAAAAGGAAAATGGTGTCCCCATTGAGTTTGTTGATTCCTATAAATATTTGGGTATCTTGGTCGACTCACATCTTTCTTTTAAGCTCCATGTGGAAAACTTGGTAAAGAAACTAAAAGTTAAACTATGTTTCTTTTTCAGAAACAGATCCTGTCTAACCCTGAATGCTAGAAAACGCCTTGTATCTGTGACTTTCCTTCCCTCCAATGATTTCGGTGACATTATTTACATGAACGCTCCTACAAGAACCTGCAGATGTTGGATGCTGTCTATCAAGGTGCACTAAGATTCATAACTGACTGTGATTATCGTACCCACCACTGCACCCTGTATTCACTGGTTAACTGGACATCATTAACTTCACGCAGACTCTCTCACTGGTACATTTTCATCTTTAAATCACTTCTTGGTCTGCTGCCTTCATACATCTCCTCCTACATGTCTCTGCGTGAGTGCAGCTACAGCGTGCGCTCTCAGGACATTATTACCTGCAGTGTTCCCTCAGTGAGGACTGAACTAGGCAAAAGGACCTTCTCCTACTCTGCTCCTGTTTCCTGGAATATCTTACAAAAAGATTTGAAGCTCTCGACCTTGACCTCTCTAAGTGGCTTTAAGAATCTGTTGGACTCCTGGCAGGGGCCAATGCAGACATGTTCCTGTTTTTAGTTTTCTACATTCGCCTTAGAATCTAGCTGTTTTTATGTTGCTTTTCTTTTTTTAGCCATCCTATTTGTTAAAAAAATAAAAATAAATCTGTATGACTTTTTGTGACTGTTTGTTGTTGTTGCTGTTGTCCATTGTTGTCATCTTTCTTTGTTGAAATCAGGTCTCTCTTGTAAATGAGTCCTCGAGGCTCAATGGGATTTACCTGTCTAAATAAAAGGTTGAATGAAAAAACATCACCACCAGTTTCCCAATACGCAGAATTCAATAGTTCAGTAATTCCCAACCCTGGTCCTTGAGGAACACCATCCTACATGTTTTACTTGTTTCCCTGTTCCAACACACCTGATTCAGTGATTTAATTACTTCATCAAGTTCTGCAGGAGGCTGCTAATCACTCATTTATTCAAATCAGGTGTGTCAAAGCAGGGAAACAAGTAAAACATGCAGGATGGTGTTCCTCAAGGACCAGAGTTGGGCACCATTGCAATAGTTAGCTGCAAGAACAAATGGCAGCAGCAGCTGCTTGTAGCACTTCCTGTGCCTACTAGGACTCTTCCAACAGGAACACTGTCATTTTTCTACTAAAATAACGTAGAAAAGTGACCCTGACAGTGAGGTAAAGACCAATAAATAGTGTTGGCATAAGGTGTAGTAACATTTTTGTGACAGAAGTTGTTTTGAAATGGTAGCAGTCTACTTAGGTCTCACACTAGCTGTTAGCTCATTAGCTCTGTAGAACTTGTGCTGCATTCTGTTTACCTTGGATCTTGGCTCTGGGAATGTAGTCAGACCCAACTTTACATCCAGATGCAACTCAGAAAATAACTAGAATTTGTCAAAAGTTATGCTCAATGACTAGCTACCGTTAGCAATCCAAGTTCATAATGGTGTTTGAACGTGTGCAGCAAAACGCTGTAGCAACATGTTTACTGAGGTTGTGCTGGACTTTGGTTGTGCCTGGATTACTGAGATACAATCCAACACAACTGTTTTTATTTATTTTCTGGCAGCCATCACAACTGTGTGACCCAACCATATTGGAGGTTAAGGTTGGGGCTGGTAGGAGTCCTCCACTTTCCAAATTAGGGTTCCAACTTTCTGAGGTATTTAAGATATTGCCATCATAGAACTTGGACAATTCCCTAGTACAACTTGAACACATCATTAAACTCTTGTTTCTCCAAACAGAAGCTATTCACGCATCTACAACAGGTAAGATGTTAACTGTTCATAAGCTGTCTACAGACCCCCAATTCACATACATTAAAATTAGACATAAAAAGTTAATCTGGAAGGTGAAGCAACACGAGCGCCCCAAGTGGACCAGCTGAATAAAAATGTAACCATTAATCATAATATTTTCCAGGCGTTGATGTCACTAACATTTTGTGGCGCTTACCTTGCTGTTGTATTTTGACATATTTAAATGACTTACGTATTTAGGGTGTATTTTGTTATTTCATGCTTAAAAAATGTGTTTGTGGGTGAGTAGGCGAGGCCAAAACTCCATAATTACATGTCAGCTCCTGAAAACAGAACTTTATGAGTCACTTTAACAGAAGCAGACAGAGATGCTTCTTTCATCATTAATATATGTTGATGTTCAAAACAGCCAAAATAGCCCTTTAAATATGATTACAAACATAAAATAATGTAATTTGAAAGGATTCCAACACAGCACAAGCCACAAAATTCAGCTGTTGTTGTCCCAGCTTTGCTGTGTTCAGTTCTTCAACACCTTTGAAGAACATGTTTACATTCCTCAAAAACCTGTAAAAACTAGAAAAATATAAGATCAGAACTGATATTTTAAAAAAAATTCAAGCATGAGTCATAAACGTGCAGCGAATGCACGCACTAGGTGTGCAGTTAGATTAAAAAAACAACCACCTGTGTCAAGGAACCTGGAAATCTTTTTGCACAATTTCATTACTCAGACGGGAAAAAACTGAAAGATTAGAGGGATTAAGTTAAATGTCTTTACATCACGTTCAGGCTTCACCCGTTTCTAATAACACCACCCACATACAGCTGCAGAGTGAGAGGTAAACATGTTGCTGCTCACTTTCACAAGACGGAAACTCCCCGCTCCATCCGCTCCTGTTACACACCATGTAGTCCAGTCCCTTCAGAGCGTATCTGTCCACACGGACACGCGGTCAAACACACAGCCAGCGATTGGGTCTCAGCTCTGACACGAGTTCTGTCAGGAGAGGCTCACCCCTCGTTGCAAACTGCGTGGAGTTTCTCCCCGATGTACGTTTCCTTTTCGTACAGGAACTTCCCGTTGGGTAGCTCCCCGGCGTTCCCACAAAATATCTCTGTCAGGAGTTAGAAGAGAAGAAACGAACTGAACGCTGACAATAAAATACAAAACATATCACACATCGTATGCTGGTTTTGCCTTTTGTCTTTGTGTGAGAATTTGTCTGTTAGCAAAATATCTTGTGAACCACTGGATTTTAATGAAACTTGCAGACGGTAATCATTGGATCAACACCTACAGCTGACTAGCTGTTAGTCTAGCTGATTCAAGATGGCCGCCAGGGCCAGCTGACCTTAAAAACAGAAACATGGACTCTAACTTAGTCGTTTTGAACCCTGTTGACCAAGGATTTGTTATGATGGTAGCTGAGACTGAACCCCAACAGTTATTATCAGCACTAACAGACTGAACATATTTGTTTAAACTTTTACTACTATTTGAATGAACGCTGTCTGTTAGCAAAATATCTCATGAGCCACTATATGGATTTTATTAAAACTCTCAGGAAGTAATCCCTGCATGTGTGTCCACAGTCGTTTATCTTTTGGAGTCAGTTGAATATGAGATGGCCGCCAGAGCTAATTGACTTTAGCCAACACACGAATGACAATAACTCAGTCAGTTTTACAATTACTAAGCTGAAGTTTGATGAAAATGTAGCTGATAGTCGCTTACAACACAAACTCTGAGCGCGACTTTTAATCAACATATAACGTTGTGCATAAACATGTTTTCAAGGTTGAGTTATAACGCTGTTATTTTTTAACATGAGATTACTTCAATTAAATATGTTTTAACTGTAGCGGGTGGTATGCATTTCTTCAAGGAACGTTCTGTCTTTATTTTCAAATACAGCTGGAAGTGACTGAGAATTCAAATTAGATGTAATTTTATTAGAATATGACTCTCCCATCTTTTAAAGAAAAAAATTAGGAGGAACTTCCACAGAAGTGATGTAACTTATAAAAAAATAAATAAATAAATAAAAAAATGAAACTACTACTCTGATGTAGTAAAAGTATTAACATGATATTTAAAAAAAAATAAAAAAAATGAAAGAAATATTCTTCTTTTTTTAAGATCTGGCTATAAATGTAGAAAAGTGTTTTTTATTTTTATTTATTTATTTTTTACTAAATGTAAACTTCGCTCACTTTTCAGCTAATTACAACAGACAGTTTATCAAAAGGTTTGACAACAATTGTAACAAAATGTTTGAAAGGAAGTATTATGGTCTAATTCACATTATAAAGGTCGTAAAATTAATAATAATTAAATTAATAATAATGTATTTTATTTGCATAGCGTTTTTCTAAATACTCAAAGACACTATTATTATTATTATCATCATCATCATCATCATCATTATATTTCAGTTGCAGAATGTGTTTTTAAGATCACACAACAAGAACTCCTTCAGTGTAAATATAAGCACAAATTATATTTTTAAAACATGAAGGCTTTAATACAAGATAATTTAGTTTACAGATCATACGTCTTGATTTATTAATGTTGATATATTTGTATCAGTTGTTTAACTTTTCACTGCTTTCAAAACTTCTCGTTTTTTAATTTTAATGTCTAATTTCGCATGCGACATATCTCCATGTGGCCGCTAGAGGGCGCCAGAGTACACGCAGGTTGTTTTTAATCATGTTTTCGATGCTCTAATAATAAACGTTGAATCGTTTTTGAGCGTGGACTTTGTTGAATCGTTGTATTTTCGTGCACCAAGAAGTGAGAGCGTCTTACTTGCACATGTCAGAGTCAGTTTACTCCATTTTCCGTCCAGACACCGTGAGGACCTGATCCCCCCGGACGGGGTGAAGTCCTGGGCGCAGTTGTAGTAAACCTTGTCGCCGCTGTCGAAGCTCTGCTTGGAGGTGAACCTCTGCAGCAGCTCGGTGCGAGGGTACTGCGGCGGTGAGGAACACCTCTGAGCTCCCTGAGCTGTTTGTTGTGGGACATTTATCCGGAAACATCAGTCAGAACGACAGGAACACAAATAAACGCATAGACAAAGTGAATCGCATTCAGCTGAGATTTACCTGCAGCGAGTAAAGTGAAGGGCAGGAGCAGAAGCGCTGCTGAGTCAGTCTTCATGTTTGTGCTCGGAAGCTTCAAATGGCAGCAGGAGGACCAGATGGAGCCATTTATGGACTGGCACAGCCCCGAGGAACAGCTGGGAGGGAAAACTTTCAGGAACAGGATGAAGGCTGCTAAACTAAGTGAACAAATTCATTTAGTTATACCAGACCAGCAATGTTTGTGTTCACATGGAAGCTGAATTAAACCTTTTTTCTGCTTGGAACAATCAGAAGAGATCCTCT
The DNA here is from genome assembly GCF_014905685.2 of Nematolebias whitei. NCBI lineage: Eukaryota > Metazoa > Chordata > Actinopteri > Cyprinodontiformes > Rivulidae > Nematolebias > Nematolebias whitei. Next base: position 21,517,842 of record NC_056508.1, on the reverse strand, counting down.
CACAGACCTTAAAGTGGGGCTCTGTGGAACATTTGTGAACAATCACTATCTTACCTGTTGTGGATGGTGCTTTAGAAAGCCTCAGTTTGAACGGCTGGGTTGAACTTGACTTTGATCTTGATCAATTATGTCTAAAGTTTCATATTAGACGGTGTATGTTGCCCGCTGCTAAATGGTTTGTGTTTGTTTAGGAGCTCTTTGTATTTAATGTTAGCAAAATATGTCATGAACCACGAGACGGATTGGAGTAAAACCCTCATTGGATGTACCTCAACAACTGATTTGCTTCTGGGTGGCCACAACATTTAATCAAACTGCAAATGTATAAACAACTAAAAATAGTCAAATTGTATAGCTGTTGAGCTACAGTGAGCGTGGTGGGAGCTGAGTGGTAGCAGCTGTCTGTCTGTTAGCAAAATATTAACTGCAAATGAAACGGTCAGGAATTAATCATTTGATGAGCATCAACTTTTTGAGTCGACCCAATTCAAGATGGCTGCCAAAACTTACCAACTTTGACCAAGACAAAAATGGTTGTATCTCCGTGCTACAGCTAGCTGCTGCTGCCACTGTTTGTGCTCACAATGAGCTGTATACATCTACTCAGAACAGTATTTAATGAAAAGTTGAAGGCATGTACAAGTTAAAAAAAGAGACAAGTTTCAGACCAAGGTTTAAAGACTACGTCCACTTTGGTGTTGGCTGTTCCGACTAGTCGTTAGCTCATCAGTTATGTCAGGTTTTGGTCCTGCCTACAGGACTATAGCTATGTTTTTAAAGATCCCCCCACACCCCCAATGATTTTTCTTTCGTCATCCAAACAACATCCCTAACCAGGAAAAAAAAAAGAAAAATCACTGGTGCTGCTGATTATCCATGCTGCTGATTATCCATGCTGCTGATCTCTTGCCTTTACGCTGTTGTATTCATACCCAACTGCTCACTAAAGACTCATGTTCGGGCTGCTGTTTAATATACCGTATTATTTTACATTATTAGTGTTTAGCGTATATCTTAGATCTTTTAGCGTGTCGTTTAACGTTCGTTAGGGTATCTTCTGTTTCTTTCATACTTTATATTATTGCTATTTTTGGGTTACAAACAAACAAATAAACAAACCTGTTTATCAACTTAGCAAATTAAAAATGAAGCGGTCCTGTGACCTGACACGTCGTGACCCAAACCAGCTGATGTTGACAACGTCAGAGACATGGAGTGAAACACTAAAACTGGACTTTGTTCTTTATTTTGCTCCTAACAAAAGAAGAACTCAGATCTAGAGCTGTGAAATCACTGGAGCTTGAGTGAATAATGTGGAAATTATTCAGATTTTTTTTTATTATCAGACATCACTCATTCAAGGATGATCAAAATGACTCATATCAAGTTCTCAGAAATGCTGATTTTTTATTTTTATTTTTTGCTCCATTTCCTTGATGACTCTGTAGCTAAATAAATGATTTCCATTTAAAGAAAGTTACAATAAATGCTTCAGTTAAATTTTATTTATTTTAGTAACGCCTGCTCTTTTTAATTAGAAACTAATTTAAAGGGGGAAAAAAAGACTTTTTTTAATTGCTGTTACAAACTCCACATGTAAATGTTGCATCACTGAAACCTCTGACACAAAAATGACACTTTCACGTGATTTAAATTATATTTATCATAGTCCTTAAAATAGATTATTGTTCAGTTGCCAAAAATACAACAAAAAAAACCCCATCTGTCTGAGTCTGAAGTTTAGGACTACTCCCAATGAGCTCACGCAGTTTACACTAATAAAGATCTTTTCTGGTCCAAATGATTTAAATTACAGCTGAAAAACAAGAAGTCGGTACAAAAGTTATGTAAAATTCCTTTTATTCAATAAAATGAGTGCAGAAAAAGAACAAAGCTTTTATTATGAACAGCTGTTTTAACATTTATATTATTCTAAAGAAATAAGTTAGCAAATCATATATTTTTAAATACTGATTAAAAGGCACTTTTTTCTTTTTCCAAATTACTAATTTAATCCAAACTTACAAACCATCAAGATCAATAAAACTCCAGGATTATAGAACAGTTCAGCCTTTTCTCAAATCGTTGTGCTGTAGTTTAAATATATTAGCGTCACGGAAATTCTTTGAAAATGTGGACTTCAGTAAAATTGTTTAAAATTTTTCCAACAGAGCATAAAGGAAAATAAACGCACAAAATAATAGAACGTCAGAATAAAGCAGCTCCTGTACTTCTTTTATGAGGCGAGACAAAAGATCTTATAACTTTTTACAGCTTTGGTCAACGTGCTTCTAAAGAAGCAATTTTATATTCTTAAATTACCGTAAAAAATAAAATAACTTCACCCCGTCAGATTACCAGAGGAAGGATACGCATTGCCTGGAAATGTTTACAAAGGAGAGCTAAAAATAAAAACATCTTGAGGAAAATCACAGCTTCCTCCAAGAGAAGTTGGAACTGAAGGTAATTCTTTGATACGAGGTTGAAAAAGTGAAAAGAAAAGAAATATAAACTTTCTGATGGTAAAAGTTGAACTCTTTTTACTACAAATCATTCGTGTATGATAAGAAAAATAAATAAAAGGTGCTGAACTTCCACCCACAATAACACACACGGTGAGTTCTGATGGAGAACGGAGCGACCGGATGTTACTGCTGGTCTGCAGAACCACAAACAGACTTTAAATGGCAACACGGAGGAGGGAAAACACTGATGTTCTATCTTAGATAAGGCAGGCATCTTTATGTGCCGTTCTCCAGCTTCTCCTTATCCTCAGTTTTCGATGCTCTGAAACTGTTCGGTGAGTCCTGCCAGATGGGGGACAAAAACATAGAAAGTGGACCGGGTTCTCAAAAACCAAAACAGGACTGAGGAATTTGTTTGGAATGGCACAGACAGCTAATAGTGAGCTCTGAGGTTGGAAAGCAGAGCGCTTCCTGGTTTAAAAGTGCACTCGTGTAAATAAAGAGTCCTTTGTGGACAGCAGCTCAGGGAAAAGTTTAGGAAAAACCTGGGACATCTGTCCCAGCAGAAATAACTTCAATCTTAAAGTACTGGTACTTTGAACTACGTATGGTCTGAAAATGGACCAGGGGTGCCCACACTTTTTCAGCATGTGAGCTACTTTTAAAATGACCAAGTCAAAGTGATCTACCTGCTACAAGACCTCGTTTACACAGAGCCACCTCTGGAAACGTTAGTGTTTTTTCAATGTTTATTGGAGTTAATATACAAACAAAGAGCAGGTTTACATGAAAACGCTGTAGTTTCTATGTCAGTCGGGTTGCCAGATAAGAAATTATGAACTATAGTACTGTGGCTTTAAAATTATAGTACTTTGACCTAAACTTTCATATGTGCTGAGTGAAGATATTCTAAGATGAGGTGTGTGTTGTGTTTGTTGAACATGTGGGAGGGGGTAAATAAGACGTTTAAGATTTGTCTGGCAACCCTGACTCAGCTGCATTCATTGAACGTGCAGCATCTGCATGACAGTTAGTCCAAACTGGTGACTACACCAACGAGACGTTTGGACCTGACTTTATTAGTTTTGTTCATGCTGAAAAAGAGTGAGCAGCACAGAAACACTCTGCTTTCTGTCATTTACTATAACTGTTGTTAGAGCAGAACAACTTTGGACTGCAGCCACCTGTTGTGCACATGTGCGACTTCACATACGGAGAATTTCACACCTTCGTGACTGGCTGCCCTGTATGTCAATCAAGTGACAAATTTCATAGTGAAGATGGATGATAGGCTGACGTCTATTTTTTTTAATGCCATGTGATCTACCCATAATGCCTTTGCGATTGACTGGTAGATCACAATCGACGTATTGGGCAGTGGGCACCCCTGTATTACACTATTGCTGTTGGCTCCACAAAGTAAACTGCTCCTTAAAACAAATATTATATTGTAGTTCACAACACTCCATTCATCCCTCCAAGCATGGCCTGAGACGTCTTCTTGCTGCCTCAGAGTGATTTACAAAAACATCAAAACAGCTTGAGAAGGTTCAAGTCAACCCTCTGCTGTTACTCCTCTGAGCCATTAAGTGTGGCGGTGACAGAGCTGTAACTGTTGACATACAAAAGGGTAAGTCAGAGCTGAGATGTAGAGATGACTGACAGTCCACCCGGCCGCAGGGTTTAAAATGAGAGAAGTCCAGCACACAGATTCATTTCAATAGTGATATGAATGAGATAAAGATATTTACTGGTAATTTATTCAGTATTATTATTACCCAATCTGTTGAACTCTAAAATAATATTACAAATATTGTATCTACAATCTGACTCATACTGTGAATTGCTTCAACCTTTGATAAAACTTAGACTTTTTCCTCACTTGTCAGTGACACTGACCTCGGTGTGTTGGGGCTCAACTCCCTCGAACAGATCAGAGATCGGCATGCTGGGATTAGTGGCGTTATGGTACATGTTGAATTGTGAAAAATTCCCCATGCTGTACAGACGAGGTCGTTTGATCTGGTCTTGGGTTGACAGAGGGTCAAAACTGTTCCTGCGAAGGAAAGGTGGTGGCATGGCCTTCGGTCGGACTTTATTCTGTTGAGAGAAGAAAAAACACACATCGTGAGTTGATGAGCAAACCTTACTGGTTCACTAACCTTTCTTAGTGAGAAAATGCTGTAACAAACCAGTAACTGTGATGAAGCAAAGAAGCCAAAACAGCTGCGGAAACCAACACCCAGAATTAGAAAAGCTATTGTAATGTTGGTCTCAGCAGAGAGGATATTCTTCACTGCAATTAACACGAGGTTTTCCAGTAAAAGTGTCTGAGTGAACACCCTCTCTGTCTGAAGCTCAAACACTTGTAAGCTAATCAGCTCCAACTCTGCAGGAAAGGAGCAGTTCTACAGATCGCTTATTGGAAATGAAGACAAAGGGCAGTCGGAGTGACTTTCAACAACTCAACAACAAGAGGATTTTGTTTAATTAGCTAGTCCTCACCAGTACAAATCCAGTCTAACCAAATGCAGTCCTTCAATTAAAGCTGAATTGTTCTTTTCTATCTTTCTACGCCTAGTACTTCCTGGATAAAAGTTAAAGATAAAAAAGATAGAAGTTATCATCCCTGTTCCCAAGAAATCAACCAATGACAGTAAATGATTACAGGCCTCACACCAGTAATCATGAAGAGCTCCCCACAGACTTGGACCAGCACCAGTTTGTCTATGGATGGTGCATATCTACAGAAGATGCTACTGGTCTTCAAGCTGCACTCAGCCAACTGGAGTTCAGTTCATAGTTGGGACTATGAAACAAGAGTGACGCCTCTCAACACATGCAACTTCTCGTCCAAGTACACCAGATCAAATGTATGGATCAATAATATTTAGAGAACTTGAATAATTTACCCTTACTGTATAATCAATCTCAACACTTGAGGGCAAAATCAGTTGAATTATAGGGAATTTTCAATCCTGAGTTTTCGTAGAGACTAAATTTGCCTTTTGAGAGTGTATTACAAATCAGCCAAAAAACAAAGAAAGTTCAATTAACACTGACAAGTTGGTAATGATTATCTGAATATTGGCACTAAGTATTCTAAATGATGTGAACCTGATTTGAGTTATATTTCTTCAACGAAGATTAAACAAGAAAATACTCCTAAGCAATAATTAATAGTTTGACGACACAAAGAAAGACTTAAACTATGTTTTCTCCCTAAAATAAAACTTGTCCAGATGACATGATTGAACCTTTTTGTTCTTTGAGCAGGATGTTTTCATTAAGAACTACGTTTAAGGGCAGCATGGTGGATCTGTTGGTAAAATTGTTGCCTCTCAGAGTGAAGGTCGCCGGATCAAATTCTGGCCGGGACCTTTCTGGATGCAGTTTGCATGTTCTCTTTGTGCACGCGTGGGTTTTCTCCGGGTGCTCCGGTTTCCTCCCACAGACCAAAAACATGCATGTTAGACTGATTGGTAACTCTAAATTATTCCAAGGTGTGAGTGAGAGAGTGAATAGTTGTTTGTCTCGTTTGTCTCTGTGCGTCCCTGTGATGGACTGGAGACCTGTCCAGAAGAGACTCCGCCTCTCACACAGTGACTGCTGCATATGGACATTATTGACCCCATGACCCGAAAAGGTAGAAGTGAAGTAAACATAATGGATGGATGGATGGATGGATGGATGGATGGATGGATGGATGGATGGACCAATGCTTAGGATTATACTCCTCACATTTCACATCTGCACCTGGAGAAAAACTTTCTGATGGACCGCTCACTGAGTGTGAAACCTATACCTTATTCTTGTTGACCTGTGAAAAATTCTACTGTGGTTGAGCACCTTTATCTACAGCAAATAAAGTTTGAAACAGAAGCAGGTGCAAAAATATGCTCAATATAAATGGAGTCCAGACAGACAGTTTACAGCAGTTCTGCAACTTTTGCCAGTTTAATGACTGAGCTAGGCAAAGACAATCTTATTTTTCTTCTTTCAGCTTTTCCTTCTTCAGAGGTCTCCACAGCGAGTCATCCTCCTCCATCTCACTTTGTCCTCTGCATTCACTGTCCTCACTCCAACTACCTCCATGTCCTCTCTAACTGCATCCATATATCTCCTATTTGTCTTTTTCCTGGCAGCTGCATTTCTAACATCCTTCTACCAATATACCCACTGTCTCTCCTCTGGACATGTCCAAACCATCTCAGTCTGGCCTCTCTAACTTTATCTCCCAGTTGTTCAACCTGTGCTGTACCTCTGATGATCTCATTCCTAATCTTATCCATCCTTGTCACTCCTAAGGAGAACCTCTACATCTTCATTTCTGACACTTCCAGTTCTGTCTCCTGCCTTTTTGTCCATGTCTCTGTCTCCAGACCATACAACATAGCTGGTCTCACAACTGTCTTGTAAACTTTTCCTTTGACCTTTGCTGACACCCTTTTGTCGCAAATCACTCCTGAAACTTTTCTCCATCCACTCCATCCTGCCTGGACTCTCTTCACCTCTTTACCACACCCCATTTTCCTGGACAGTGGACCCCAAGTACTTGAAGTCCTGCACCTTTGTGACCTCTGCTCCTTGTAGCCTCACTGTTCCACCAGCCTCCCTCTCATTCACCCACATGTACTCTGTCTTACTACGGCTGACTTTCGTTCCTCTTCTTTCAGGTGCATACCTCCACCTCTTCAAGTTCTCTTCCACCTGTTCCCTGTTCTCACCACAGATCACAATGTCATCTACAAACATCATAGTCCATGGGGATTCCTGCCTGACCTCATCTGTTAGTTGGTCCATCACCAGAGCAAACAAGAAGGGGCTCAGAGCTGCTCCTTGATGCACTCCCACCTCCAACTTGAAGCTGTCTGTCACTCCTACAGCACATCTCACCACTGTTCTGCTGTCCTCATACATGTCCTGTACCAGTCTAACATATTTCTCTACCACTCTGGATTTCCTCATACAATACCACACCTCCTCCCTGAGCACCCTGTCATTTGCTTTGTCTAAATCCACAAAGACACGATAAGTTCTTTCTGACCTTCTCTGTACTTCCCGAGCAGCATCCTCAAAGCAAAGATGGCATCTGTGCTGCTCTTTCTTGGCATAAAACCATACTGCTGCTCAAAAATAGTCACCTCTCGTCTAAGTCTTGCTTCCACAACTCTCTCCCAGATCTTCTTCGTGTGGCTCATCAACTTAATTCCCCTGTAGTTGCTACAACTCTGTACATCACCCTTGTTCTTAAAAATGGACACCAGCACACTTCTTCTTTATTCCTGAGGCATTTTGTCACCAAGAAATATGCCATTGAATATTTGAGTCAAAAACCTCCCTGCCATCTCTCCAAGACATTTCCAAACCCTCACTGGTATGTCATCAGGTCCTACTGCCTTCCCCTTCTTCATTCATGTTGGGGCAGCTGTGGATGAGTGGTTAGAGCAGTCGTCCTCCAATGAGAGAGTTGGGGGTTCGATTCCACCAGCAGTCACATGTTGAAGTGTCCCTGGGCAAGACATTGAACCCTTCATTGCCTCCGATGTGTGTCCCATCAGTGTAAGAATGTGATAAAGCTCTGATTAGTCTCTACAGATTCAAATTAGCTTTATAGAGATCTAGTAGAGTGCTGTGTGGAGGGCATAGATTGTGTTGTAAAGCAAATGAGTATCTTGAATATATAGAAAGGCTCTATATAAGTACAGTCCATTTACCATTTGTCATTCTTTTCAGAGTTTCCAGACTACACCCTCACTAATCTTTCCCACTTCCTGGTCCACAGTTTCTATGACCTCTACTCTTTTTTTCTCTTTCATTCACTTCATTCGTTAGCTCATCGAAGTACTCCTTCTGTCTTCCTGTCACACTCTCCTCACTTATAAGACAACCAGGCAAAAAGCCAGACAAAAACAACGCAGTAATTAATTCTATGATGGGAGTCTGGAGTTGTATGTGTCCACTACAGCCAGCAGATCTTTCTGATGTGTGCTGATACTTCCTGCCATTAGTCATCAATATCAGAAACTGAATTATTTTCAAGTAAAACTCAACTTTTTGTTATTTTTTGTCTCATGGAAAAACCAAAATAATTAGAAACTGGTTTTCCATTGATGAGTTTACAGAACACCTGTGTGCTTTGAGATTTACTGTGAACACGGAGAATCTATGCTGCCCACCTGGATTTCTAGTTTTGTTCTTAAGCAAGATAAGAAACAGTAGGTTGTAATTTTAGTTTGAACTCCTCAGAGTTGGCCTGCTCCAAGTGATTTGTCCTGACAAGGTGCACAGCATAACAACTCAGACAATAGGAGGGACTTTTGTGAAAACCAAAAACAGACTGATCAGACAACATTTTAACAAGAAACTTACTAAAGGTCTGTTTCTGTGAGTGCTGACAGCTTCCACCTTCAGGTCAAACATCTCCACTTTACAGCCTGGACAGACATGGGGTAAAGATGCATTACCACAAGAAAACAAGAACAAAACAAGTTCCTTTGACTTAGAAGCAGTCTGATGACTCACCATAAGCCACGGGGGTGAGTTTGAGGATGGTGTGCAGGGGACACTTCATGTAGGGGAGGTCGTCTGAGAAAATAAAAACAAAAGAAATGACTGGTGAGACTTGGCTGAGTTATAGAATCATTCAGTCATGTTTTCTCCTAATTATGTTTTTCCTCTCATGCTTGAAAAGCCACACCCATGGACAGCTCTAAAGCTTACGCTGTGGTCATGAACTGAATGGTACATGCTGCTGTGGTTCAGGCCCAGTTGTGGGTGGGAGTGGAGTCAGACGAAATGCCAGTCGTTACAGCGCCCACTCTTTGGTTTCTGCACAAATCTAACTGTGGCTGAGCCTCAAACGGATGATGATGCTGCATCACGGACCACTTCCTGCGACGAGTGAAGAAAGCTTCTGTCTGCACACACCTAATGTCAACTTTCATTTCAAACGGGATTTTCCTCTGTCTGACCTCAACTAATATTCAGGAGCTTTAGAAATAACTTAGGTTTGCAAATAAATATATATTCAGGGGGCAAAAAAAATCCACTTCTCATACAAGAGTTAGAATAAACCAAAACAGACTGTAGAGAAACTGACCAAAATGATCAACATTTTAATTTTACATTATATGTGGGCAAAGAGAATGGTAACACTTAAGATGATGTAATGAAATGAGGTAAGTTATAAACTTCAAAGTGATCCCTTTCACATATTTATCTTAATTTAGCTGCCAATTTACTTTATAGATATTTATTCCTCCTACTAAGTATTTCATCAGCTCCATCTTCACAATTTTTCTCACAGCTGGACAGCAGAGGAGAAGGAGTTTAAGTGATTGTAGCTGCTGATCTGCAGGATGTGGGAAGATTCAGGAAACTCTCGCCGGCCATTCCCTCAAAATTAGTCAAAATATATCAAATTAAACTAAGTGATGACATTATCTTCTCTCATTTTTATCAACAGTCTCAGCTCAGTTACATTTACTGCAGGATGAAGACTAGAGAGGAAGATTTAAGAGTTTCAAACACTTCCTGGCTTAAAATATCCAAATTTGTAACTTAGACGTGTTTTTGAGGGTTCACCTTGTATGTTTACATGACTCAATATAATAAAACACTAACTAATGGACTCATTTTATTGCATCGGTAACAAGGCAGTTTGCATCAGTCTTTAGGAAAATGTGCAAGACACAACAGAAAGAAACTCTAAATTGTCCCTAGGTGTGAGTGAGAGAGTGAATGGTTGGTCGTTTGTCTCTATGTGGCCCTGTGATGGACTTGCGACCCGTCCAGGGTGTACCCCGCTCCTCGCACAGTGATTGCTGGACATGGGCACCGGCGACCCCCGTGACCCAAAATGGAAGAAGCGGGTAAAAGATAATGGATGGATGGACACAACAGAAAGATACGTAGCTGATGCAGATTTACAGAGGGACTAAAAATCAGTCAGGTGGAACAAGTTTAATAAATAAAACTAGACAGCTCATTTTCTCCAGCTAAATCCTTAATCTATCCAAGTGTGTGTGTTTGGGTTAACTTTTGGACTTTAAGAGCAGCTCAGATTAAAAGTTTACTGAAACAATGTCTCCATGTCCTGTTTCTGACAGAAAACTGTGACAGTTACTGAAACAGTTCAAGGCTGCACACACTGGTGTGAGTTTAATATTTCTTTATATTTTAAACAAAATGTTTTCCTTTTCTCCAAAAATACCGCCCTAGATCATGAATTCCTTCATTTGGAGGCCGCCAGGAAAACAAGTTGAGCTGATTGTGAGGAAGAGCATAATATTTCTTTCTGCAGGATAATAAAATGATAACATTAATTTGAAAACTGTGGGCACAACAGCAGGTTAGAGTGTATCATTTCTTCTTGAGATTACCTTGATGAGGGAAAGTGCACGATTCTTCTTTAAAGAACAAAGATTCAAATACTTCAGTGATAAAAAGATGTCAGAAAAAGAAGATCATACGTGCACGGTGACAAGATTAAAGTCATCATATGAGAGGAACATTGGTTGTTTTCACTATTATAATATTTTTTTGTAAAAATATTGAAATATGTGATGCTGCTCTGTTAAATAATACACACCCTGATTTATTAGGGTCACATTTGAATATACTGCACTAACCCTGGAAGTGTTGTTGCAGCAGCCTTGAGCTCAGGGAAAAAAGAAAAACGTTGGCAGACAAAATATCTGCCAGTAAGCCTCCACTTAAATCTGTGCTCAATGCTCGTGTGCTGGAGTTACCTCGAGAACAAGGTTTGCTGAAGTTTGTAACAAAACTAAATATAAACCAGAAACATACAAGCATGTGAGTACTCTGAGTGCTCCAAGTGGACTGTTCTGCTGTTTCTGGGGTTAAAACACGTCTCCTGTCAATAAGATGTGGCGTTTAAAGCACCAAACATCTATCAGTTGGCAGTGTGCAGAAATATCACATTAAAAACAAAACAAACAAGTGCTTTAGACCCTGCTGCACATTCAGGAAGGTTGGATTAGGTGCATACTTTTACTACCAGGTATACAGACGCCATGAGTGATTCTTTGTATGTTTATTTACATGTGAGTTATGAATCCAGATATTTTTACACCTCTCAGAAGAAAAATATGAACTTGGACTCTGTTTTGTTATATGATGTTTAAGTTTTGGGCAGGACTATAACAAAAGGTTTAAAGTGAACAAAAATAAGCAAACAGCTTTAGACCAAGACTTTTGAACACCTACTTCAGTGTGAATGTGTCGTGTGAGGCAGTGTCTTGTTTCTGTGTATGTAACCTGCGCCCTTGTCCAAGAAATATGCGAGCAAACACCGCATGACGGCCTGATGACAGATGACCAGAACGTTGCCCTGTCGCTCCAGCTCCATAATAACTGGCTCCAGACGCTGGACCAAGTCCTGGTAGGACTGGGGAAGGGGAGACAAATACAACATGCATTATAATAGTAGAATATATGCTCAAATAATAATATTAGAAGTTCAAACTTCCTTCAGGAGTCAAGAGTAAAGTCTTACCTCTCCTCCAGGGTAGCGGTAATGATACTTGTCCTGGTCTCTCATTGCAAACTCCTCTGGATAATTTTCCTCGATCATTTTATACGTCATTTCTTCACACACACCCTGAAACACGAACATGTGGCAGTTAGACTTGTGACAGGTCTTTTAGAATCTGTATGAGCCTTTCAGCTGTATATCTGGCCACATACAGCGTCAATTTCATTTAGTATCTTCCACTGCTCGTAGGGGGTGTCCAGCTCCTCTGCAGTCTGGATGGTGCGCTTCAGCTGGCTCGTCCAAACCTTCAGGTCTGACAGCGGGTGCTCTTTCACAAAACCCCTGAGTGCTGCAGCAAACTGTTAAAGACGACATGTGAAAAATGGCCAGTTTGTGAAAATACAGTTAATTTCAATTCAGTTTATTTATATAATGCCAAGTCACATCAGAAGTCATCTCAAGGCACTGAACAGAAACATTCATATATAAAAATAATAATTTAAAACTTTATCTGGGGAGCAGACTGCTTTGAATTTAACTCCATCGCAGAACTCTCATCTTGAGCAAGCATGAAGGCGACAGTGGAAAGGAAAAACTCTCTCATGAGGAAGAAACCTGAACCAGGCTCAGGACAAGGGGTCCTCTGCTTCGACCAACTGGGTTTGAGAGGAACAGATACACAATGGCAGCTCAAGAATCACATTAAGAAAGAAATAGTATCTAGTATTAAAAAAAAAAAAAAAAAAAAAAAAAAAAAAAAAAAAAAAA
>NC_056508.1:21501499-21505010 GCF_014905685.2 Nematolebias whitei | reverse complement strand
CAAAAAAAAAAAAAAAAAAAAAAAAAAAAAAAAAAAGAAAGAAATAGTATCAAATGAAAACTATTCAATTTTAACAATTCATTTAAGGAAATGAGGTCAATTTGTCCTCCAGTAGTCTAAACCCATTGCAGCATAACAAGCATCTTAACTAAAGGATTTATCAAAAAGGAAAGCCTTAATCCCAGTCTTAAAACTGGACAATGTGTCAGCCTCACAGACAGAAACTGGAAGTTGGTTCCACAAGAGAGGAGCCTGATAACTGAAAGATCTTCCTCCCATTCTGTTTTTGGAAACTCTAGGAACCACGAGTAAGCCTGCAGTCTGAGAGCAAAGTTCTCTGTTAGGAAAATATGGAACAGCAAGATCTGTAATATAAGATGGAGCTAGGTTGTTGAGAGCTTTGTAGGTTAGAAGTAAGATTTTGAATTCAGTTCTGGACTTAACAAGGAGCCAGTGGACAGAAGCTAAAACTGGAGAGATATGATCTCTCCCAGTAACTCCAGCTAAGACTTTGACATGAAAAGAAAAAAAAAATACATGAAAAGAAAAAAATATATATAATTTAATAAAAGCTCTCAACTCTACTGCTTTATTTTTGCAGGACTTCTTGAAGAACTAGATCTGTGCTCAGAAATGTGCAAGGTGACTTTAAAACAGACTGCAGGTCTGGAAAATGTAACATTTTGAAGGTGACTGGATTGGACAGAACCGCCTGCTCTGTCTTTATATGGCTTATCCCTGCACAAGCATTTGAAACACAAAACTTGTTACGGCACCTGCTTCCCTCTCTCTGACAGGCCAGAGTCTCCACCGATGCGTCCCTCCAGGTTGTGTTGGCTTTCTCCGTGCCGACACAGGTAGATGGAGTGGGTGTGGACGTGGATGTTCATCAAGTAATAGACTATCTTACTTTGGATGTAGTCCTGCACCCTGTTGACCAGGAAACGGCGGCCGACATTAATGACCTGGATGAAGGACAAGTTCCTGAGGGTTGGCGAGAAAAGATAAGAGACAATCAGAAATATCAGCACAAACACAAACTCAAGGATAAACAGGGAACATCTTGTTCTTTCTGTGTAGTCTGAAAACCTCTGTGAATAGATTCCTCCCAAATGAACTAGAGACAATGAAACTTTTTAACAAAACAAATGTTATCAGCTTATCTGTAAGAAATAAAAAACAACACTAAGAGCTGATGGAATTTCACAAAGTTGAGACCATCAAAACACTGGTTTGAGTTTTAAATGAACGTGTTTCCACCTGCTGGACAAACCTTGTAAATACAAGCTTTTCCAAGTCGCTGACATGAATGACTCCTAGCTCAAGAAAAATCAGGGCTGAACTAGAAATAGTTCATAATTAAATGTCTTACTTGTCGTGTCCGTCAGGAACTAAAGGCTGGTAGGTCACTTTGTAACACTCTATTCTCTTCAGAAAATCATCCATGACGCTTTCTCTGTCCCTCTTAGGGTAATCTGGGCTGGACACCTTCACTTCCTGTGAGATGTTTGCAGGGATAATTCACCAAAAAGTTTAACATTTCAACAGCATGTGGCTAATTGAATCCACCCAAAAAAATTACAAATAAACAAAAATTACCATAATATTTTCAGCTATGACTTCTGGATCATCACATATTGATTCAACAAAAAACACCTGTCAGAGAACAAAACCATTCAGTTCACAAAATACATTGAAACATGTACTTTCCATACTTGTAACATGAATTAATGAACTATCTTAAGATGCTTTAAAAGACTTTGAGCTGTTAGTAAAGCCACCGAGCCTTCATCATCTTCTACATGCACTGAAATAAGATGTCAACTCTGAGGAGATCGTGTCTCTTTAGTCAGAAATCACCTTGTAGGCGTTTTCCTGTGCAAAATTATGGATGAGGATGCGCCTCTCTCGTGTGGTGTTTGTGGCATCAAAAACCTGTGGAACAACACACAACTTGTTATGTAAATCGAACATTTATTCACAAACAACACACACTGTTCTGTTTTGGTCTCTGTGTGTGTGTCCTTACAGCAATTTGACCTCCTTCCTCATTCAGATACACCTTGACGTCTTTCAGTGCTACCAGAGCACACTCTCTGAGAAAACATAGTTAGAAACCCATCAGAGAACCACATCACTTATTATTTATTTAGTTAAAATACGTATTGATGATTGTGGTATCATCTTTCAAACAAGTGCATTACTGCTCAACATGATGGTGACATCATGGATAAACTACAGTCCTGAGCAAATATTTTGAGATCCCCCTCATTTCTATATTGTGCTTATAGGAAGCCAGACATTTGTCATTCATTTGGGACTGTTCAGGCTCAAGTTTACACAAACATTCATGTATTTTTTTAACAAGTGATGCTGAAGATTGAAGGAATAATAGGGCCAAGGAATAACTTCTCAGTGTCTGCAGCTGGTAGTTTCTCTTTGCCAGTATATTTAGTTCTACATCACCTCAAATTAATTCAGCTTCAATTCAGTTCATTTATATAGCACCAAGTCATAACAGAAGTCGTCTCAGAGCACTGTACGGAAACATTCACATGCTTAAAAAAGCCAAATAGTAAAAGTTACATATCTAAGGAAGCCAGCAGAATGCATTGAATTGTCACTTTGTCACAGTCTCCCATCCTGAGCAAGCACAAAGGCAACAGTAGAAAGGAAAAACTACATTTCAACAGGAAGAAACCTCCAGCAGAACCAGGCTCAGGATGAGAAATTAGCAGCTAGTTAGTTGAAATCTGGACACAGTGGGCTGTTCCAGCTTAACAATTATCCCAAACTGGTGTCTGAGTGGATGAACAGGCTAATAACTAAGCTTCCACAAAGCACCAACCTCAACTCCACTGAAAATATGAGAACTATGTTTAAGTCTGGTCAATTCTGCCACAAAAAGTGGTCAAATATCAACAAGAATTATGTAAAAAAAATGTGTTGAAGGTTACAAACTCTGTGTGGATTAGATACATCTGCAATAAATTCAAACTTGAGAACCCAATTCTTGTTTATAAAACTCATTGAAATAATTAGTTGTACAGTGGTCCCTCGTTACTTCGCGGTTCGTTTATCACGGACTCGCTCTATCGCAGTTTTTCAAAATAAGATTGGACATGACACACAATTGGCTGACTGATGGATGAGCCACACGATCGGCATGAAATTTTTATTTAAAGTAAATTGTTTGAAATTATTTAGCACCTGCTGCACATTTGTGCAGCCCATACTGCAGGATAAGCTTCCTGCTGCAGCTGATCAGCTGTTCTCAGTGCAGAGCGGAGAAGTGGGCGTGGCCAAGAGCACTTGCAGGTGGCAAAGCGCAAAGGAGGCGGGGAGCTGAAATCATGACATTCTGTGCTCTTTTCAATTCAATTCAAATTCAATTCAAAAATACTTTATTAATCCCAAAGGGAAATTATAGAACGTTTAGTGTTTAGAAACATTGTTTAGAATATTGCAAGAGTTTGAGAAGGGTTTAAAACACCTTTATATATATATATAT
>NC_056508.1:21496423-21501099 GCF_014905685.2 Nematolebias whitei | reverse complement strand
AAATACTAAAATAAAATACTACTTACTAATTGTGCTATTCCTATTTCTCGATTTTTCACTTATCGTGGGGCTTCAGGGTACTGATCCCCCGCAATAAAACGAGGGACTACTGTATAATCATTTCACCCCGTGCAAACATTTCTAATGAATCCATAAAATATATAACTAGCACACACGTGAGGTGAATATAAACGGTAAATCCCAGCATGACGTACAGCGTTCCTTCCAAGATTTGAGGAAATTGAAGAAGAAAATAAGTTTTAGGCAAAAACACAACTATCTTGCAGATGACCAGTGTTTTCGTGGCATGCCTTTATGAAGCAAGAACAAATCAAGAAAAGATTTGCACGAGTGATGCATCCTCCTTCAGCTGATGTATGTCAGGTGTTCAACTCTTTGAGAAGCACCTGCTGGTATTACGTGTGTCAAACCATTGCCTAAAGCTTGGTTGTAGAAGCTACTAGAGTATCCAAAACAGAATGCAGTGTGTTATTTTGACAGACTGCCTAAAGATACGGTATTTTAAAAGTGGTTCTTTGCCAAGTTGCCTATTATTTGTAGAGAAAACTCAGATTTACTACTTTAATTAGATGCTTTCTTTACTTAAATCACCCAAATGATTTATGTTACTGTTAGCGTGACTTTACAAACGAAAACTAATACATATAAAAATACTGGACAGGAGATTGAATGCAAAAAAGGAAAACTTATTTCTCCCAGAATTATTATATATATATATATATGTTTAAGATTAAAACTACAGTACTTTCCTTGTTGGAATCAAAATATAAAATGGAAGGTGGAGGGCTTTCACAAAGACACGCTTGTTGTTTGAGCTTAGCAGGAAACGGGGCTTGAGACACCACAGTGAGTTCATGTAAAGTCTTTCTTACTTTCTAATTTTCATTGCTTCTTCGTTGTCATGTCTGAAGAAATCATAGGACTTGTACGACTTCACGGCTTCCCTCCTGTATTCGCCGAGATTAAAGACTGCAAGTGAACACGGGGAGAAAGACACAGGAAGAGGATCAAGATTTGTGCTCTGTCCAAGCGGTGAGTCAGATTGGTTGTGTCGGCCACACCAGTTTTCCTGCATTCCTTAAAAGCGAAACAACAAGGGATAATTCCAAACAGAGCTATGCAATAAGGGGTGATGACCTAAGTGTTCAGCTGCAAACTGAGACATTTTTGCCCAATGGACAGGATCTTTAAAAGAGAAATGTTATTCAACCCTAACAAGGTTAAGTCACGTCCTCTGGACAGATCTGGCTTAATCTTGTTAGATTTATCTACCTGGATTATTGAGCATGCATCAGGATGTTATTCAGCCCTGTTGCATTACTGACAAAGAAGGAATGTAAAACAAAATCATCCCAACTTGAGATTTGTTTTTGTATGGGTCTAAATGTGCTTTTAGTGCATTCAGACCGAACCAACTCACCTTTTGTTGGCACTCCGATCCAGTTGAGGTACCGCGTCAGCTTCTTGGACATGTAGGTTTTCCCCCGAGCAGGCAACCCAATCATCACTATCATAGTTGGAGAATTGGTCATGTACGAGGCCCAAGCTGCAGTTTGCACACATAAAGGCACATTAAATGATACATCGTCAGGATTTAATGTTTTATATAACCTGCCTGCCCTCTGTAAGCTGAAAGGTTCAGAAGGAAGACAAGCATATTTTATAAACAACTATGCACCCGAACAGTACACACAAACAGTAAGGTATGAGAGGGTTATGTAATAATCTACTGTCACCTCTACACATCCAACGTGGAGTTAATGTTATTACAACGTTACTATCATGTCTGAACCTATAACTAATTTCCCTCTGACTGTGCAGATGAGACCCAGTTTAGTGCTCCATAGTTACACTGCTGACTTGAAGGTGGAATGGAAAATATTCAGATTTTTTTTCTCTTTCTCTGAATCCAAACAAGGACCTGGCGAGAACAGACTTGACTCTCAGAATACAGGCTCTGCTGCCAGAAAACGTTTCATGTTGAATTTTGAAGCAATCCCACATTTCTGAGAAATATAACTATAAATAATAAGCAGGAGTGCTTCAGCAGGAAGGCCCTGTGCCTTTACATGTACACACTGTACACACACTAATAATGGCAGAAGGTGACATTTGACATTTAACAATCTGTGCTGGTTTAAATGGTAATTTATTGTGTTAATCATGGTCCACAAATCAGAGGATCTGATTCAAGTCAGCAATGTGAACTTTACAGCTCAGCGATAAGTACAACTTGTTAAACAATACAGCAGTTAGGGCTCAGAGTTCAATCATTAATAAAGGACAGGTCAGAATTCACCTCCCGAGCACAGAAAAGACACATCAACACACTCACAGCACTTCTTCTCGTTGGTCCTCAGGTCTGTCTTTTTGGCTTCGGCTGAGCTGTTCGAAGCACCTGCAGGTCCCTGCTCTCGAGCGGCCATAACGAGTCTGATCTGGGTCCTGCTGGCCTGGCACGGCTGGTCTGGAGATGTTGACCTCTGGTCACTGGGAGTGGTGCTCCAACATGCCAAACACTGAGTAATGAAAGACCAGAACAGAACAAAGAAAACAGTCAGCGCTCAAACAAAGTTAGGTTCAGTGTAAAAATGTAAAATCTGTCAAATGTAAAGCCTGAAAACAAAGCAGAAAACAAAAGATCTGCTAATGAAAGAAATAAAATATGTGAGCACTTAAATTTATAAGATGTAAAATAAAAGCCTATATTATTAGACAAGTAGCTGGTTAGCTGATGTAATCAATTTATTTTAAAAAATGGCAACTGTTTATTTTGTTTAGTTATGATGGTTTTGTTGTAGATTAGGCAAAAGTAAGCACATGTTACTCAATATGTCTAAAATTATTTAACGGTAAATTAAAAAGTATATGAAAAAACATGCACTTAGATTTAAAGCCTTTCAATAAAAGTTTAAGTAAAAAACAATAGGATTAACTATAATAAAAAAAATAGCTACATGAAAGCTAATTATGGAAATTGTAGGTGTTTAACATGATTAAAAAAAACGTACTTAGCATATGTATGTTGATATTACAGAGAACAAATCATTGTTTTCTTTGTTCACACCCCAAATATCTGTTTTCTCACATTTTCTATTAAGTTTATTGAATGATGCTAAGTGGCTAAAAGCTAAATAATAAAATAATAATAATAAAACGAAACACACAAAAAGTAATAATAATAAAAAATATGTACATTAAAACTATAAATCAATAAATGTAATGTTTATTTTTATCATTATCATATAAAATTAAAATCCTTGATGATTTTAACCATGAAAAAACAGAACTTGTACCTCAGTCAATCTGTTACATACTGTACCTGAGTTCAAGCTGCTTACTGTAAATGAGACACGACCTGAAAACTTCTGCTTGTCTTAGAAGAGGCGACATTTTCAAGAAAACACGCGTTTCATAAAAGGTGTAATGAAGCAAAAGGAATGTTCAACACATACCAAGCAAAGTGTGGCTGTCAAATATATCCGGGTTTCCTTCTTTGAACAGAGCTGAGTGATGCTATCCGTTGAAAGGCTGCTTGTGCCGTGACATCTCCTTCCTCCTCTGGAGGCTTTCAGCTCCGCCTCCTCCCACTCTGCCGGAAGCTGTAACTGTAGTACATCCGGTTAGGTTTTTCAAAATAAAACTATTGAAAGGCATAAACTATGCATTTTTTGACTCTACTGTTTGTTTAAAATCAACTTTTATTTATAAATAATGTTTAAAAATATATATTTACACATCATTAGTTATTTCTGTGTTTTTAAACACACATTGTGGCTCATTGGAAATGTGTGGTATGTAGTATGTAATTAGTAAAATTTCAATGTGAGAAAATAAATAAAAAAATGTAGCTTGCACGTAAACAAAACAGAGGCACCCTGTAATATGACATTATACTGTAAGTATTCATCAGTGGGACTCATTTTCAGCCTTGGAGTTTCATGTTTCAAACTAGCCCACTTTAGATCATGACCTATAATTATTAATATCATGTATTTATAACTTTACATCGGGGGCGATTCTAGAAAATGCACTTTAGTGGTGCTTTAGCCCCTAGTGTTGACAATGGCTCTTGTCTTGCACAACCTGCTGGCCATTGATGTCAAAAGCATTTGTAATGTGGGGGAGATACAGTGGTTGGGGGTTTGGAGGTCATTCACCAGAAATTTTTGAATAAAGCAGATGCCATTTCCTGCATTCTGGTGTGCGGGGAGTGGTGGTGCATAGGTTAGAGAAAATGGGCCTGTGATCGGAAAGTCGCACGTTCAACTCCCGGTACCATCAACATCAAAATGTGGGTGAAAAAATTGAAACACCCACACCTACCTCCACCCTCATTCAACCTACTCTGGGCACTTGAGCAAGGCCCTTAACCTCCACCATCTGCTCCCTAAACAGGTCTGTCTTGAAAATGAGTTCTCGTGACTCAATGAGACTACCTGTATAAATAAAGGGTAAATAAATAAATTAAATTAAATAGTTTTAACTACATAAGTAAACACTTGATGCAATAACAATTTTAGCGTTAATGGCACAACAAGAAGTAGCCTGACCAACAGCTCTCCTTGTGTGAATAGAGCACGCTCCGCTTCTCTCACTCATCTTAGCCACAGTCTAAGAAACATAGTGTAGCCTAAGTTAACTTTTTTTTTTTG